>NW_028261382.1:106317236-106442236 GCF_051295495.1 Thamnophis sirtalis | reverse complement strand
CTTCTAGCCAGTGGTGAAATTCAATTTTTATTTTACCACCGGTTCTGTGGACGTGGTTTGGTGGGCGTGGCAGGGGAAGTCGACTGCAAAATCTCCGTTCCTACCCACTCCTGGGGCCAGCCAGAGGTGGTATTTGCCAGTTATCTGGACTACTCAAAATTTCTGCTACC
This sequence comes from Thamnophis sirtalis, assembly GCF_051295495.1. Lineage (NCBI taxonomy): Eukaryota > Metazoa > Chordata > Lepidosauria > Squamata > Natricidae > Thamnophis > Thamnophis sirtalis. The sequence goes on along the minus strand of NW_028261382.1, from coordinate 106,442,066 downwards.
GGTTCTCCGGAACCAGTTAGAACCTGGTATTGGACCTGGGTACTTGAGAGACCGCCTGCTGCCAATTACCTCCAATAGACCGATTAGATCCCAAAGATTAGGCCTCCTCCGAATTCCATCCACTGGCCAATGCCGATTGGCGACCACCCGGAGGAGGGCCTTCTCTGTGGCTGCTCCGGCCCTCTGGAACGAGCTCCCCATGGAGATTCGAACCCTCACCACTCTCCAGGCCTTCCGCAAAGCCCTTAAAACCTGGCTGTTCTGACAGGCCTGGGGCTAATGAGCTTTTGTCCCCTCTCGAATGGTATGATTGCTGTGTGCTTTTAAATTGTGGTACTGTTTTGTTTCGTGCTTTTTTCTTTCCCTTATTTGTACCCCCCCCCCCGACTTGGATTGTAAGCCACCCTGAGTCCCCTCCAGGGAAAAGGGCGGCATAGAAATATAATAAATCAAAATCAATCAATCAACCTGCTGAATTTCACCCCTGTCTCTAGCCATCACTTCCAACTGTTCTTCAAGTAGAAGTCACAAGTCCAAGAAGATCCTCAAATTGCACAATCAGACTGAGGAAATGCTGATTTGTTTATTTGTTTGTTTGTTTATTGGATTTATTATATGCCGCCCTTCTCCCAAAGGACTCAGGGCGGCGTACAACATTAAAAAAAAACACATATTACAAACGTTAAAAAGGAAATTAGATAGAGTATCCAAAAACAAACCCAATTAATATTAACAATAACATTTTAAAAATTAGTTTACAATTAACAATTAAATCAATCATTTATTTTGTTTTGTTCAGGCCAGGCCGGCTTGCTGGAAAAGCCAACTTTTTAGGGCATGCCGGAAGGACCAGAGATCGGGGATTATGCGAAGCTCCGAGGTCAGCTCATTCCAGAGGGAAGGTGCTCCCACAGAGAAGGCTCTCCCCCTGGGGGTCACTAGCTGACACTGTCTGGCCAATGGCACCCTGAAGAGGCCAACTCTTTGGGATCGCACTGGATGGTGGGAGGCTACCAGTGGCGGTAGGTGGGCTCACAGGTACCCTGGGACTTGTGATTTCTGGCACTTGTGATTGGAGGGCATCAGATTACGCAAGCCTGCGCTAATTGATGCATTATTAGGGTTCACGCTTAGTTTTGCACAGTAGTGTTGTGGCTCAGAAAACTCCTTCTTAAAGTTGTAGGACGTACCGGAAACAGATGTTCCATGGAAGCCCATCTTATTTTATTTTCCTCCAGTTTTGAAAGGAACAAGTATTTTGAAAAAAAGCCAATTCTCTATATACAAGAAGGTGTCTTTCATGCTAACTTGAGCATGCCAAATGGGGCCCAAATTCTTGAAACTGTTTCACGTATAACACCCTTGATCCCTTTTCTTTAACAAGGAATAGAAGACGTGAACATATTCAGACTGTTAAATGCTAGAGTAAATAAGAGTATTTTTGTAGGAAGCTGGATTTGATGGACCTTGAAATTGGAATGCTTTTTCTCTTTCAAATAGCAATTTTCTGTTGGTAAAAAAGAGTCTTTCCTTCCTATATCAGCTCCTTTCAAAAATGTACTTTTGAGGGGAAGCAAGAGTCATATAAGATAGAATGGACATCTTACCTTGGGACCTTCCACTCCCGGAGGCCCAGGAGGACCTCTGTGTCCAGGTTCTCCCTGAAAGAAACACAGTTTACAAACAGATGTCTTCTGGCTTGATTGTTCATTCCTACAGTATCTTGGCAACATCTGGTATCCTAAAATGGTCTGTGCCTATGGGAGGACTGGGTGACCTCATTTATCTGCTCAAGGAGAAGTTTAGAACATAGGCTCAAGATACAGAAGGATCTTGGCAGACTTGAATATTGGGCGTTATCTAACAAAATGGAATTCATTCGTGAACAAAGTAAGGTTCTACATTTAGGTAAGAAAAACAAAATGCACAGGTACAGTATAGGTGGTACCTTGCTCAATAGTAGCAACTGTGAGAGGGATCTTGGAGTCCTAGTGGGCAACCATTTAAATATGAGCCAGCCGTGTGCAGCAGCTGCCAAAAAAGCCAACACAGTTCTAGGCTGCATCAACAGAGGGATAGAATCAAGATCACGTGAAGTATTAAATACCACTTTATAAGGCCTTGGTAAGGCCACACTTGGAATGCTGCATCCAGTTTTGGCCGCCATGATGTAGAAAAGATGTGGAGACTCTAGAAAGAGTGCAGAGAAGAGCAACCAGGATGAACGCTATTTGGAACCCTGACAATGAGAAGAAATTGGACAGCCCTTGTCTAAATGGCATATGGTCTCTTGCTTGGGCAGTGGGTTGCACTAAAAGGCGTCCAAGGTCGCTTTCAACTCTGTTATTCTGTCTCTTATGCTCCAAGTCTTTCTTACCCTTTTTCCAACTGGTCCATCATTCCCAGGTGGGCCTCGAAGGCCTTTATCACCCTTCTGTCCTGGGATTCCAGGGAGACCAGATGGTCCAGGGGGACAATCAGTGCAAACATCCTAACGAGGAGAATCATAGTGTTACTGAAACAGCAGGCCATTCTTCTGAAATGCAAATCTAGCTTGGCTCTATTTTATTGAATTATAAATTGACTGTAAATGAAAGAAGTCCTTGTTTCTCCCTATGGATCTATGTGCACCTCTTCTGAGGTCTTCCTCATAGATGAGTTAGTGCTATCTATCAGTCCCTGAGCCCCCACTGGCCCCACCAGCAATTGTGCTTCTTCCAAAGGTATAATGGAAGATCAGTTGTGTGTAGCAGGGTTGTGTGCTAATTGGGAAGTTGAAAAACATCCCATCTCTCTCTATCTCTCCCTCTCTCTCCATCTATGATCTATCTATCTATATCTGCCTATCATCTATCTATCTAACTATCTATTATCCATCCATCTATCTATCTATCTATCTATCTATCTATCTATCTATCTATCTATCTATCTATCTATCTATCTATCTATCTATCTATCATCCATCCATCCATCCATCCATCCATCCATCCCTGTCTGTCTGTCTATCTATCTATCTATCTATCTATCTATCTATCTATCTATCTATCTATCTATCTATCTATCTATCTATCTATCTATCATCTATCTATCATCTATCTATCATCCATCCATCCCTGTCTGTCTTTCTGTCTTTCTGTCTTTATCTATCTATCTATCTATCTATCTATCTATCTATCTATCTATCTATCTATCTATCTATCTATCTATCTACCTACCTACCTACCTACCTACCTACCTACCTACCTACCTACCTACCTATCCATCCATCCATCCATCCATACATCCATCCATCCCTCTCTATCTTTCTATCTATCTATCTATCTATCTATCTATCTATCTATCTATCTATCTATCTATCTATCTATCTATCTACCTACCTACCTACCTACCTACCTACCTACCTACCTACCTACCTATCTATCATCTATCTATCTATCATCCATCCATCCATCCCTGTCTGTCTGTCTGTCTGTCTGTCTGTCTGTCTGTCTATCTATCTATCTATCTATCTATCTATCTATCTATCTATCTATCTATCTATCTATCTATCTATCTATCTATCTATCATCTATCTATCATCCATCCATCCCTGTCTGTCTTTCTGTCTTTCTGTCTTTCTGTCTTTCTGTCTTTCTGTCTTTCTGTCTTTATCTATCTATCTATCTATCTATCTATCTATCTATCTATCTATCTATCCATCCATCCATCCATCCATCCATCCATCCATCCATCCATCCCTCTCTATCTACCTATCTACCTATCTACCTATCTACCTACCTACCTACCTACCTACCTACCTACCTACCTACCTACCTATCTATTATCTATTATCTATCTATCTATCTATCTATCTATCTATCTATCTATCTATCTATCTATCTATCTATCTATCTATCTATCTACATCTGCCCCTCCCCCCCAAAAATAGTAGACAAATGTGCTCATAATGTTTACCCAAAGTTAAGCTTGACTTGAAGAAGACTTTACTTAAGGGGAGAAGAACACAAAAAGAAGTAAATAAATGCATTTCCTTTGCTGTCATGAACATCCTCTGCATAATTACATTTTATCCTGAAGTCTCCTTCTTATATTTTGTATGCACAGTACATTTTACAAGCATTTATAGACATTGATGATTTACATTAATGCTCCCCAAGTATTAGTATAGTCTTTATTATCATTGTACAAAATAAATACAACGAAATTGGTTGAATTAGGTCTTTGGACACCTGGGAAAAGGTCTTACCTTAAGTAATAGTCTGATGTCATCAGGGTTAAGGGGAGGAGAGGAACCCTAGGAGAGAGAAAAATAAAACCACCTACATCATTTATGGAGATCATTTCAAAAAGTCTGGTATCAAAGATAGAACATGAAAGATTATCCACCCACTGATCAAATTTACAATGGATCAAGTCTTTTCGAAGGACCACATTATTGAAGCACATCTCACAAAGGAGAAGCAGCTCTACTACCACTGATCTAAGTTGAAAGAGAAATATCTACAACATCTTGGGTGGGTAACTATTGCTCCTTTATGACCTGTGGACTTCAATCCCCATAATTCCTGAGCATGTCTGGCTCAGGAATTCTGAGTTGATGGTCACAGGTTGTAAAGGGGCCCTAGTTGTCCACCCCTGATGTTGTACAGCACAGAATGGTTTTCTTCTTAGGTATTCAGACATTGTTCTGCAGTAAACGTATTTGCTTGGAGCAAAATTGTTTGTTTCTTAAGGAAACGTGCCAATGAAAAGGAAATGAAGGGAAAGAAAGACCATGCAATGTCCTACTGGTTTTCCTGGTGGTCCCCTTTCTCCTGGATTTCCTGGTAAACCCTGTGGAAACAGAAGGGGGAGGAAGAATAGTGAGGTCCTTGGTGCTCTCTTAGCTTGATGATTTTCTTGCAGCTATTTCATTACCAAACATTATCAATGCAAGGATCCCACAGTTGAATCCTGAGCTACAATTCATCCCTTCTATTGGTACTACGTAGGGACATCAAACGCTTCAAAAAGAATAGGCTGTGCATCCCTACAATGCAATTAGACTCAGGTGCACATAGAAGTCGAGATTTTTCTCTTTAGCTAGAATGTGTTCCATTAGTAAAATTATTTTCACAATAGCAATATTCATCTCAATAACAAGATTCTGGAAATCATGAGAACTTCCTAAAGTCTTCAGAAGAAAAGTTTCTTGTTGTCAATATAGAAATTGGGTATGTGTAGTTTAATGAAAAGAAGGACCAAGGGTGATACGATAGCAGTGCTATTTATTTAATATTTATTATTATTTAATTAATTTGTATGCCGCCCACTCTCAAAGAGACTCAGGGCGGCTTACAAGTAAAAAAGGGGAAGGGAAGGACATACAAAAACAAGACAACATTAAAAGATCACAACATTCACAACTTAGGATGGGGCTGGACAAGGTCAACAGCCCCAGGCCTGCTGGAACAGCCAGGTCTTGGTCGCTTTGCGGAAGGCCGGAAGGGTAGTAAGGGTCCGGATCTCCACGGGGAGATCGTTCCATAGGGCCGGAGCAGCTACAGAGAAGGCCCTCCCCCCGGGGGTCACCAGCTGCCATTGACCAGCAGATGGAATCCGGAGGAGGCCTAGTCTGTGCGATCTTATAGGCCTCAGGGAGGTAATTGGCAGCAGGCGGTCTCTCAAGTAGCCAGGTCCGATACCATGTAGGGCTTTAAAAGTGACGACTAGCACTTTGAAGCGTGTCCGGAGACCAATGGGAAGCCAGTGCAGCTCGCGGAGGATAGGTGTGACATGGGTGTACCTAGGTACACCCACTATCACTCGCGCAGCTGCATTCTGGACTAACTGGAGTCTTCGAACACTCTTCAAGGGCAGCCCCATGTAGAGCGTGTTACAGTAATCCAGTCTTGAGGTGACGAGGGCGTGAGTGACCATCCGAAGGGCCTCCCGGTCCAGATAGGGTCGCAATTGGTGCACCAGGCGAACCTGGGCGAAGGCCCCCCCTGGTCACAGCCGACAAGTGATGTTCTAGTGTCAGCTGCAGATCCAGGAGGACCCCCAAATTGCAAACCCTCTCTGAGGGGCCTATAATTTCACCCCGCAGGCTAAGAGATGGAATAGCTGGACCATCTTTGGGAGGGAGCATCAATAGCCACTTGGTCTTGTCGGGAGTGTTCCTATATGTAAATGGCTGCCACAAAGAAGAGGAGGGTCAACCTATTTTCCACCCGAAGGAAGAACAAAAAGCAATGGATGGAAACTAATGAAGGAGAAAACCAGAGGTGGGTTCCTACCAGTTCGCACCTATTCGGTAGAACTGGTTCATCAAATCTACCGAACCGGTTAGAAGAGGTTCAACCAGTGGACCTGGAAAGCAGGCCACACCTACAGAAGAGGTTCCAAAAAATTTTGAAACCCACCACTGGTCCTTGGATATGATTATTCTACACTATCATGCTCATATTTATAAAACTCAGTGCCTCTGTGAAAGGTAAGGATGACTACTGCGTTTGTGGTGCAATCAGAACATTGCGTGTGTTGAAGTTGTTTTAACGCAAACCAAAGATGCCTTTCAAAAAACAAGTTTACATCATATTCTTATGCATGCCAGTGCTGTGTGTGAGGTAATTTAAGGTGGTTCTGACAAGTGTTGTCGGCATCTTCATATCCGGTCACATGGGCGGCAAGCCACTCCCATCTGGTCACATGGGTGGTAAGCCACTCCCACAAAGGAGGCCACACCCACAGAGTAGGTTCGAACCATTTTTGAAACCCACCACTGGAGAAAACCAACCTAGAACTAAGGAGGCATTTCCTGACAATGAGAACCATTAATCAATGAAATGACTTAACTCTAAAAGTTGTGGGTGCTCCAACGCTGGAGGTTTTTAAGAAGAGATTGGACAATAATTTGTCTGAAATGTTTTGGGGTTTTCTGCTTGAACAGAGGTTGGAGTAGAAGTCTTTCAAGGTGTCTTCCAACTCTGTTTCTCAGTCCTGTTCATGTGTGTTTTCATTTAGATGTTTCTACATGATATGCTGATGTTCAAGGAATCTATGTTGAATTCTGGTGACATGAGCCTGTTTTAATCTGGGAGAACTAAAAATAAAGACTGTGGAGGTCAGATGGGGGCTATCTGTTGACCATTTCTTTTCTCATTAGAGAGAAAACAGTCCATCATAACTTGAAATCTTCCCATCTGGATCTTTTCAGAGAAGAGATCGTACTTAGAGCTCTTCAGTTAATGCATCAGTTATTTTGCATAAAAGTAGAGCTTGGGAGAATCAGTTCTATTCCCTACTTCTATCTGTCTACATTTTCCTTTTCTTTTCTTTTTTTGCTGCTGACTGATTACTGCAATTATCGGTTTCCATTTTGCTGAGCTCAGCTAGAACAGAAGATAAACGGGAAGAGCAAGCAAGAAGAAATTCACTGATTATTTCCTTTTTGCAAGTTTGCATCGTTCTATGTTTCCATCTCTCTTATAAATAGAAAAAAAGGAAAGATTCCTAGAAAGCAATTACTGCTGATTGAAGTCCTGGAAAAATGAGGTATGAATAATAAGTGATTGTTCGAATTGCATGTCCTTGGGCATTATGAAACAGATCCAATATTATTAAAAGAATGGATTTTTAGTGGTTAATCACTCATTTTTAGGTAGGATTATTAGAGTCCTGAGACTTTTTTCCCCATTGCTCAAAACTTCCTTTAAAACAGGGAATTCATTCTATTTATTGATTATATGAGTTGCTTCATCAATATCGCATTATTGAATACATAACATCTTCTGTTTTAACCTTCTTTGCTTTGTACATTACTGGGGGATTCACCCCCCCCCAAAAAAAACAACCCTATTGAGAAATGTTTTCAAATATTCAACTGCAAATGGTTTGAGAATTTTTATGAGTTTATCTAAACCACACGTTTAACAGCTTTGTACTTTGGTCTTTAAGTTATTATCTGTTTCCCATTTTACAATGAAATTTTGACTCAAACATTTCATGGAAATTTTCTTTTATATGTCCTAGCCGGAAGGTAAATAGAAACTGCATTGCCTATATCCATTATGGTGAACCTATGGCATGCTTGCCCAGGTGGGCACACAGAGCCATCTCTGTGGGCATGCAAGCCATCCCCCAAGTCAGTTCCACTGTGCATGTGCGCACGACTCCTGCTGGCCAGCTGGGAGCACGCATATGCATGGGGGGGGTCGCATGCGCAGGGTGTGTGTGAGGGGACACCGTGCCCCTCCGCACCCCGTTTTGGGTCCCAGGAGGCTTCAGGGAGGCCTGATAACACCAAAATGGGGTCGCACATGCATGCGCAGGGGGAGGTCACATGTGCATGTGGGAGGGGGAGCGCATTTTGGATAAAAATATGGTGGATTATGCAAAATGTTCTTTAAAAAAAAGGATAAAGTTTACCCCTCAGTTATTCTTGTTAGGTATAATTACTGATTGTACAGTTATAGAGACTAACTTGATTTTGCATTTAATAACCGCAGCAAGACAGTTGGTGGCGCAATACTGGAAGAAGGAAGATTTGCCTACTATTCAAGAATGGACACTGAAAGTAACAAACCTAGCAGAGATGGCTAAAATATCAGCATATCTCAAGGACCATTCCAATGAGAGATATAAACTGGAGTGGAGAAGATGGATTGACTATACTCAAAATAAATACGGGACTAAGAAATTCCAGATAGTTTATGACTGAAGAAACAAGGAATGATATAATTTGTTTAAAGCTAGCCTAGCAAAGAATATAGCAACAGTAATAGCAGTAGACTTATATACCGCTTCATAGGCCTTTCAGGCCTCTCTAAGCGGTTTACAGAGAGTCAGCATTATTGCCCCCAACAATCTGGGTCCTCATTTTACCCACCTCGGAAGGATGGAAGGCTGAGTCAACCCTGAGCCGGTGAGATTTGAACCGCTGACCTGCTGATCTAGCAGTAGCCTGCAGTGCTGCTTTTAACCACTGCGCCACATTTGAGGAGTTAAAGCTCAAATGAAAGATGATACTAACTTTTTTAAAAGTTTATCTTAGAATATATTTGTTAAAGATTTATACCCTGTACTGGTTCTGGGAAGTCGGGGGGTGGGTGGAGGTTGGGGGGTTGGGTTGGGTGGAGAGGGTAGGGGGAGGGAGGTAAATATTTGTAAAAGTTTTTTTTTTCAAAATTTTCAATAAAAAAACAATCTATTGTAGGTCATAAATTAACCAGCTATAAGGATTTTTACTTACATCTTGACCAGTCTGTCCAGGAGGACCTTGAATGCCTGGTAAGCCACGGGGCCCCTGTTGAAACAGGAAGAAGAACTTGATGCATTATCTCAAAGCTTACATGCCACATTTTTCTATGATGGAAAAACTTATTTGGGGCGAGAATTATCCTTGGTCTCCAACCTCATTCTAACTAGTTGTGGTAGAGATGAGAAGGAAGGAAAGAAATCATTGATGTATGCTTCTATAAGCATTAATTACGAGTTAACCCAATAATCACTGGGTCATACATTTAATGGTTTCTCCTCTTATACTAAAATTACAGTTTGCTAACAGTTCTGAAGGTCTCTGTCACATGTGGTACTGTGACCTCATGTATATCTTTGTTTTAAGGAAAAAATAACTAAGGGTCAGCACATAAAAGATATGCAGTAGAATCAGTCACTCTCTAAGTTTTATCATATGCTAAACACAGCTAGAAGTTTATTAGCTTTGCCGTCTCTCTAAACAGGTACAGTCATGTCAGTGGTGGGATTCAGCCGGTTCGCACCACTTTGGGAGAACCGGTTGTTAACTTTCTGAGCAGTTTGGTGAACTGGTTGTTGGAAGAAATCATTAGGCCAGAGAACCGGTTGTTGAATTATTTGAATCCCACCACTGAATCAAGTGGAAGTATGGAAATGGAGATGATCAACACAATTATCCTTTCGTAAAACCCATAATAATCCAGCTCTTGAGTATTCTGCTCAAAACACTCAAAAGTTGTAGAAGGCCTTGGCACCTGGATATCTATAGATCATAAGCAATGTCATAAGGCAGGGCATTTGGGGACGTACAGAGCAGAGTCATCAATATTTCTGTATTAATTGATACTACGGATACTGATTCCAAATTTTCTACTATCATTGGCAAACAATAATCTTTCCACCCTATTTCTTACCACATACTGCATATAATTAGAAAGACCTACTGTACCGGTGGCCCTTTGTCTCCAGGGGATCCCATAGGTCCCTGAAAAATATGAATAATAATCATTCACTTTATCTATCATTCATTCATTCATTCATTCATTCATTCATTCATTCAATCAATCAATCAATCAATCAATCAATCAATCAATCAATTTTTGTAGCTGCCCATCATGGTGAATATAATGTATAACATTGACAGAGCTGGGCACATAAATAGTAAATGAATGTTACAATAGGGACAAATTCTCAAATTCCATGTTAATCAGTGGATACAGTTATCCAAAACAATCCTCCTACCCCCTACCTAGGCAGGAAACCCTATACCGTTTCAGACAAATGGCTATCCAACATCTTCTTAAAGACTTCCAGTGTTGGGGCATTCACAACTTCTGGAGGCAACTTCTGTTCCACTGATTAATTGTTCTAACTGTCAGAAAATTTCTCCTCAGTTCTAAGTTGCTTCTCTCCTTGATTAGTTTCCACCCATTGCTTTTTGTTCTACCCTCAGGTGCCTTGGAGAATAGTTTGACTCCCTCTTCCTTGTGGCAACCCCTGAGATATTGGAATACTGCTATTATGTCTCCCCTAGTCCTTCTTTCTATTAAACTAGACATACCCAGTTCCTGCAACCGTTCTTCATATGTTTTAGCCTCCAGTCCCCTAATCCTCTTTGTTGCTCTTCTCTGCACTCTTTCTAGAGTCTCCACATTTTTTCTAAATTGTGGTGACCAAAACTGAATGCAGTATTCCAAGTATGGCCTTACCAAGGCATTATAAAGTGGTATTAACACTTCACATGATCTTGATTCTATCCCTCTGTTTATGCAGCCTAGAACTGTGTTGGCTTTTTTGGCAGCTGCTGCACATGGCTGGCTCATATTTAAATGGTTTCCACTAGGACTCCAAGATCCCTTTCACAGTTACTACTGTTGAGCCCCCTTTTCTGTTCAGGAGCTCAAGCCATGTGGTCCTGTCCATCATTAAAACCATATTTCCAAGCGGCCTCCATGTTTCCAGTGTCTTTTCCCCCCACTTGGAACTGAACCCAGAAGGACATTTCTTCCAACAATATGTTCCATACTTACCAGTGGCCCTGAAAGTCCAACACCTGGGGCTCCTCTGTCTCCTGGCTGGCCTGGAACGCCTGGGGCACCTCGATCTCCCTAAGAAGGACAAGTGACATAGTGTATATTCCCATAGATTTATTTTGCAGACCTATTAAAATGATTATGTTATATCCAACTTACATTAGAACACAGTCTTCTCTACATGACCTTAATGGATTATGAGTTATGGGGTGAACGAAAGAAACTGTGTGCTATTTATCAAAAGTGCTTATTAAACTGAGTCCCAAAGGTGCCTTTTTCAAGAGGCAACTGGACTTTCTGGTTTTTCTTTGAAGACGTTTTGCTTCTCATCCAAGAAGCTTCTTGAGTTCTGAAGACCGAAGCTTCTTGAATGAGAAACGAAACATCTTCAAAGAAAAAAGCAAGTAAGTCTACTTGCCTCTTGACAAAGCATCTTTCGGGCAACCATGACCTAAGTCAGAGGTCAGCAATCTGTGTCTCTGGAGCCGCATGTGGCTCTTTCCTCCCTCTGCTGCGGCTCCGTCACCAGTCGGCGCCACAATTTTGAAAGGAGCTTCCGGGGGGGGGGGGGGGGGGAGAGAAGCACAATACACCAGGAGACGATTCTATGGCAAGGGGAGAGTTTTCCAGTTGTCTCCACAATTGATAGGGCTTCTGGTTATGACAGGTAGAGGAAAAAGTACGCCACGCTAGGAGGAGACTCTATGGTGGGGGAAACTGAACTTCCAGTCAGCTCCAGAATTGAACAGGGGGCTTCCAGTTAGGACCTTTGTGGTTCCTGGTGTTTTCTTTTCAGTGGGAAACGGGTCCTAATGGCTCTTTGAGTGTTTAAGTTTGAGAATCTCCATAGATATTTATTAAACTGAGGCTGTGCATTAAACATTTTTCAGATTACGATTAATGCAGAACCAGTTTGGTGTAGAGTTAATGGCTCCACACTAGAAACTGGGGGACTGAGTTCTAATCCTGATTTAAGCACAAAGCTAGCTGAAGAACCTTGGATCAGTCACTCTTCCTCAAGTCCTAGGAAGAAGGCGATGGCCAACCGTTGCTGAATTCTCGCCAAGAAAATGGCAGGGACTGTTCCAAACTTCACTAGCAGTCAGCAAGGAGTCAACAACCCCTTCCACTCCCCAAACAAAATGGCATTTGGGGAACCTTACTAGGTTATTCTTTGAAATTCATCCTGTTATATGTTAGGAGGAAAAGAAGGAAGGAAGGAAGGAAGGAAGGAAGGAAGGAAGGAAGGAAGGAAGGAAGGAAGGAAGGAAGGAAGGAAATAAATAAATGCAAAAAAAATAATTCATTAATATAAACATATTTACATAAAGGTAAAGGTTTCCCTCGTTCCCAACTCTACGAGACGGTTTCATCTCCATTTCAAAGCCAAAGAGCCAGCGCTATCCGAAGATGTCTCTATGGCTGGCATGACTAAACGCTGAAAGCGCACAGAACGCTATTCCCTTCCCACCAAAGGTGGTTCCTATTTTCTCTACTTGCATTTTTTACATGCTTTCGAACTGCTAGGTTGGCAGAAGCTGGGACAAGTAACGGGAGCTCACTCCATTATGTGGCGCTAGGGATTTCAACTACCAAATTGCTGACCGTACTGATCAACAAGCTCAGCATCTTAGCCGCTGAGCCACCGCGTCATACATACATATATACATACATACATACATACATACATACATACATACATACATAACTACAGAAATAGAAGTAGGGATGGCTAGATATGATTAAGGTGATTTTTACTGTGCTTTGTCTTTCCAATTTTAAATTAATTCCATATTATTCCTATATTTTCATTTTTACAAAGAGTTGTGGAAATATACAGATTTATGCATTCATGCATTTTACATGAATGCCTCTTTAAATTTACAATATTTTTTTTTTGCAAATAATGTCCTTACCGGGCAGAATAGACAGAATTTATCTTCAGCATTATTTCCTTGTTTTTTGTTGTTTTTTTAATTATTAAACTACTGGAGAATTTAGCAGAAAAAATAATTTTGCTCTTGGTTTTTACAAAGGTTTGATGAGCTATTGTAGTATGTGGGTATAACTACACTGAAATGTAAGCCTAATGAACTTATCTTGCATTGTTAAGAATATGTAACACCTATATTGCACAATTATGAAAATGCTGAATTTATTTAGCTGTATATAATGTAATTAAAATTTTATTATAAAGATTCACATTGTTCTTTTTAAAACAAATTGTATCTGTTACTTCTCAAGATATAAGCACTCACTTGAAGTAGATTATAAGCCATTCAGAAAAAAACATCCAATTTGTGCCCAATTATTTTTCATCTGTGATGGGACCCTTCAACTTTAAATCAATATTTCCACTGACAAGCCTGAAATGGCTTTCTATTTTGCAATTAAAAATGAGTTCCAGTTTCAGAGGTAAAACTGACATTTCATTATCAGCCCCCAATTATTTTACCACTGCTATGTTTAAAGCTGTCCCCTACTACATTATCAAAGTTTTTGTGTTGCGTCTATGAGATCTCATTGCTTGCATTTGTAAATGCTTGAAAATGAAGCTTTTCCAGATTTCAATCCCTTGCTCTAGTTTGCTGCAATGATTGCCAGCTCTCTTGTATCATTATTATCAAAGTCTGTGATTAGTGGATTCCCTTGCCTCAATCAATCACTCACACACAAAGGTTCTATTCAAGGGTGGGATTCTACCAGTTTAACAACCAGTGTGCTGAGTGTGTGCTTTGATTGTGCATGCTCACTGCCCACACGTTGCACTCTTTGCTTCCACCACAAAACCGCGTTCGACTAAACCACGTTCGACAAAACCATGTAACTGACGTCATCAACAGGGCAACAACAGGGTGGAGACAGAAGCACGCTGTAAATGCTAAAATTAACCCCTAAACCTAAACCTAACCCCCCTAAACCTAATCCTAAACCTAACCCTAAACCTAACCCTTAACCTAACCCTAAACCTAAACCTAATCCTAACCCTTAACCTAACCCTAAACCTAACCCTTAACCTAACCCTAAACCTAACCCTAACCCTTAACCTAACCCTAAACCTAACCCTAACCCTTAACCTAACCCTAAAACTAACCCTAACCCTTAACCTAACCCTAAACCTAACCCTAACCCTAAACCTAACCCTAAAGCTAACCCTAAACCTAACCCTTACCTTAAGTTGAATCGGCTTGTTTTCAAAGCGCTATTTTAAGCACCCTTCTTTCTCCACGCTGGCTGTTGTTGCCCTGTTGATGATGTCAGCGACGCGGTTTAATCGGGCGCCGCTTAGTCGAGTGCGGTTTTGACGGGTCACGGCACTCTTTACAGAAAACTGACATTCCGCATTACAGCTGGCAAGGAAAACAGCTGAGACGCGGCAATCCACTCCGCCACGCCGATTAGCTGGGCTTTCGAAAAGGAACTGTGTATAGTGCAAGGGCGGGCAGGCGGGCCCTCTTCCAAGTCAGAGCGAACTGGTTCGCTCCCAGCTAATAGTCAGAGCTACTGGTTCACTCAAACCAGTCCGAACCGGTAGAATCCCACCTCTGGTTCTATTGCCTTCTGTGGGAAGGTCTTCTGAAAACTGGTGGGAAGGAAATAGGAAAACTGTTTCATAACACTTCCTATTGCTAATCCAAGCAATAGGAAGGGCTATTAGGGAAAAGGAAGGAAGGAAGGAAGGAAGGAAGGAAGGAAGGAAGGAAGGAAGGAAGGAAGGAAGGAAGGAAGGAAGGAGGGTATTTTTGTTGTTCCTCTGCTGAACATAATAGAAGATGCCCTGGCCAGAAGCCCAGCAGTATCCAGACATGGAGGAGAACAGCATTCTTTGCACCAACAGAGCTGGGAAGCCATTACATCTGATTGAGAGACCTCATATCTGAGTAGGATAGAGGCAATAGATGACATCTTTCACTTCTGTCCTCCTGAAATAATGTCTGACCGGACCTGTTCTTCTGAAAGCAGGAAACACACCTCCGTTTATCATTGAATGGCAAAGCAGGTACTCACCTTAGGCCCAAAGGGTCCAGGTAGACCTGGCGGACCTCTTTCCCCCTAGAAAGACACACAGATGTAAAAGAAGTTAACACCATCATCCCAACTGGAAAGCCAAATACATCCATTTATTAGACCTCTGAAAATGAACCCGAATTCCAGCCCTGAACCTGCTCACTCTCAAGAACTGACATGTGTGGGGGCGGGGGACCCCATTTACAAAGAACAAATCATAATCCCTTAACAGTGTTGTGGTGGCTTAGAGGTGGAGATCTAGCCTCACAATCAGGAGGCTGTGAGTTCAATCCTAGATAGAGGCAGATATTTCTCCTTCTGGGCACAATGAAAAATATATTCTGTTTCCCTGAAAATAAGACTTCCTCGGAAAAATGAGCCCAATTGGGTTTTTGAGCGCATGCGCTATAATAAGCCCTCCCCCAAAAATTAGCCCTCCCCCAAAAAATTGCAACACAGCAGCAGCCATGAGGTGACCACGCTCACCACCTTCTGTACCTCAAAAATAATAAGACCTCCCCAAAAATAAGGCCAAGCATTTATTTCAGGGGGTGAAAAGAAAATAAGACCCTGCCTTATGTTCGGGGAAACATGGTATCTGCTGAAGAAAACTCTGCATTGGCGACAGGAAGGGCATCTGGCCATTAAACACTTGGCTAGCTCCATTCAGTTGCCCAGACTCCACCCTGCAAGGGATTATGGGGTTGTTAAATGATGATGAAATCATAACCTTGGGCAGTGGTGGGATTCACATTCGACCGTTTTAGTTCTCTGCCCTAATGTCCAGCTGGGTAGGTGGGGCTCTGTGGTCATGTGATCATGTGGGCGTGGCCAAGTCAATGTCACTCAGGTTGATGGGCACTTCGCCTTAGTTGTTACAATGGTAATAAGGGTTAACTGGAGAGGCAGTTTCTGTAAGGAGGGCAATAAAGATTAGGCTAGAAACAACACCAGAATGTTTCTTTCCTGCCTTCCTTACAGGATTAGCCCTGTAAAGTGGGGAAAAACAAACGATTTCTTCCAACAACCGGTTCTCCGAACTGCTTAGAAAGTTACCAACCGGTTCTCCCGAATAGGTGCGAACTGGCTGAATCCCACCACTGACCTTGGGGGATTAATATCTTACAAAGAAACCCTCAATTTAATAGACTTAAGATGCAATGGAAAACATTTCTGTTTGGAAATTATATCCTGAAATAATAGACAAGTTACTCAACGTAGTCTTGATGGGACATTTATATTTACATTCAATTTGTTATATTTACGCCTCTAGCAAAATTATATAAATTAACTTTATTTAGTGTTTTGCATGCAAGTATGTGCGTATGTGTGGCATAACACTTCTACAAACACAGCTTATTGGGTTAGCTGATGATTCAGTGCAGGAGTGGGTTCTGGCAGTCTCTACTGCCAGTTTGCTCATGGTTGTGCAATAAAAGTTGCTCTGTCCATGCGTAGAAGCAAAAAAACAAGATGGCGGCACCAATGGCGCCACTGGGAGAACTGGTTCGGGGGCGTGGCAGGCTTGGGTCACTGCCGGTTCCAGCAACCCAGGTCATCAAACCACTACCAGTTTGTCCAAACCGGGCCAAACCGGTAGGAACCCACCACTGATTCAGTGTAGTTCATGACCCAGAAAAGCAGCTATGTCAATCGCTAAATCATTGGCAAACACAACCATTGAATTACAGAGAATTGTGTTTGCGAGAGTTCACAAACTTTGTGCTTTCGTCTTTAATTTCATAATTTGTTCAACCTATTGTTCTTCCAATTTCATTTTCTTTCCTCCGATGGTTGCCGGGAAGCAGGAGGATACACAGAACCCAATCAAATTAAAACTTGACAGGAATGAATAATGGTAGAAGCATTTCCGACCTAGTCTTTTTTAATATGCTTTTTCTCCCCCTGATATTGTGTTTCTGAGCGACAGTTCATAGGATGACAGCTGAAAATGCATTTTTTTTAAAAAAAATTGTTCAGGTAAACCAATGACTAAGTAGTAGAGAATACTGTGGAATGGAATTACATAACTCACAAAATGAGTAATTGGTTCAATCAGATCATTTGTTGTAAAATAACCAACTTCGTTGTACTTAAGTACTAGGACAATAAAGATTATACTTATACTTATTCCAAAACTGACAAGCTTTTGTTGATCAGTTACTAAGTCATGCCTGACTTTTCCCAACCCCAAGGCCCATGGCATGCCAGACACACAAACACTTTCTCCACTGTCTCCTGGAGTCTCCCCAAATTCATATCCATTGTGTGGATGATACTATTTAACTATCTCATCCATGCAGCACTGCGGGCTACTTCAGCTGACTGCAGTTCTGCAGTTCGGCTGTTCAAATCTCACCGGCTCAGGGTTGACTCAGCCTTCCATCCTTCCGAGGTGGGTAAAACGAGAACCCGGATTGTTGTTGGGGGCAATATGCTGACTCTGTAAACCGCTTAGAGAGGGCTGAAAGCCCTATGAAGCGGTATATAAGTCTAACTGCTATTGCCATCTCCTTCTTCTCCCGCGTTCCGTCTGTCTCAACATCAGGGTCTTCTTGAAGGAGTCCTCTCTTCTCATTAGGTGGCCAAAGCATTTGAGCTTCCCACTTCAGCATCTGCCCTTCCAAAGGACAGTAAGAGTTGATTTCTCTTAGGATTGACTGTTTTGATCGACTTGCAATCCAAAGGCGTCTCAAGAGCCTTCTTAAGTAAGCATTTGCTTACACAAATAGTTTAGGAATTAAATTTTACCCTTTCTCCATCTCTGACCCTTTCCAGGCAATCCAGGTTCTCCAACAGCTCCTGGTTCACCTGTAGGCCCAGGTGGACCTGAGTTTCCTTCCTTACCAGGTTCTCCCTGCAGAAGAGACAATGGGGATAAGAGGACAATTAGGACAGACTACGAGGCAGGCAGTATCTTCTACTTATTTCATTCCGTCAACATTAAGGATTTTAACTAGGAGGCTCTGGATTGCTCGTCACCTGCTCATCCTAAATAGAGAAGCCAAGGAAAAAAAATTCTAAAAACTTGCTCCTTGTGGAGATCAATATAAGCACTTCAAGAGCCGTGGTGGCGCAGTGGGTAGAGTGCAGTACTGCAGGCCACTTCAGCTGACTGCTAGATCAGCAGTTCAGCGGTTCAAATCTCACCGGCTCAGGGTTAACTCAGCCTTCCCATCCTTCCGGGGTGGGTAAAATGAGGACCCGGATTGTTGTTGGGGGCAATATGCTGACTCTGTAAACCGCTTAGAGAGGGCTGAAAGCCCTATGAAGCGGTATATAAAAATCTGCTATTGCTATTGCTATTTGGACTGCAAATATTTATTCCACATCACATGGACTTTCAATAGCCTCATTGTGCCAGCTTTCCTTCAAACATGGAATTTATTTGGTTTACCCATCCATTCTCTACTTGCGTAACAAAGAAACCACCAATGGGGTGAATGTAGGATGTGGAAAACACATCCCTCAGGCTATGTTGTGGCCTGGTAGCCGCTCGCCCCTCCAGTCTCAGCCTGCAGTTAGGTAGCAAATTGTTCTGACCCAGCCTTATCAGAAGCAAGAAACAGACTCCTTGTCACGAAAAGCCCCTCTTTATTTACCCCTTGTGAATCAATTGCATTCATCCACGGAAAAGTCCAGGCAATAGTCCTTCAAGAAGTTAACTGCAGTAACAGATCTTATCAGGTTTTTTTTCCAATAATTGCAAGGCCATGAGCTCCCAGCCAAATTAAGTCCTGGCAAGCAGTCTTTGTGGCACAAAAAAACAATGAGCAAAATCTTCAGAAATACGAACTGTTGCCTCCTACGACAACCACTCCCCTTTCCTTCTATTTAGGCAGGAAGGGAACATTCAGCAACCATGTGTGCTTTGCTTCCCGAGTCGATTCCTTGTCCTCTGTTGTTCACCTCTCCTAACTGCTCTGTGCATATGTGCATTTGGAACAGGTCCCAGCTGTTCTTCCTCCTCGCTCATCTCAGCCTCCAAAGGCAGCTGCCTCTATGGTGGCTGTGAAATGTCAGACGGCCCTGTCTCTAACTCTGCGTCCGATGCAGATCATCCATCAGAGCCTTCCCCAGGCTCCAGAAGTGGCCCAAGTTCTTCCCCAACCTCCTCATCGTCCGAGTCTGCCACCAGCTCCACGCAACACAACACAAATATACTATGAGCTTCTTGGGAGTGATGACTGAGACCCAATGATTGAAGGTGATGATTACCAATTTGGAGAATAAGGAGTTTAATCTTCAACTTGGGAACCTGGAGGCCCTAAAACACGTTGCTGGCTAAGGAGGGCTGTTACAGGACAAGGCATTAAATCCTCTAATTCTACAAAGGTTCAAAATCCTTTTCTCAATGTTAGACCTGCATTCCTTTGACTTCACATCCTTCATTCCTCCTGATTCCTTGTCCTACAGGCAGCTATTTGGATTACAATTCCCCAGCCTGGATATTGTTGATGTCTTTGGCCTTACACTATAAGACACTCTCTTCTTCGCTGTGTTTAAGCCACAGCTACAAACTACAAGAAGTGGTACCCCCCCCCTGCAGAGCTTTCTCTGCCTAATTTACAACCAATAGCTCTAGCATTATCTGCTACGGCTCAGCTAATAAAACTGTCTGAAGAGTACTAATTGCTACCCTGCTTACTGCTGTTCGGCTAATACAGGACAATATTTGACATGCACAACAACAGCTAGAGGAGATAAAAGAGTGTACGGGTAACTGCTTTGTTTAATGCATAATAAGGTTTGGATATTATTTAAGCAGTATCTTCAGCAAGCCAAAATGATGACCCTTTACATGGTAATTTCATCAGGCAAATGTCACCGTTACGTACCAGCATCACAATGTTTGATGCCAAGTATGACATGTGGCATTTGATGATATTATACAGGTAGTCCTTGAGAGTGGTGCAGTGGCCTAGAGGTGGAGCTCACCGTGGCCCGACAAAACCGCGCTCATCAAAATAGCGGCGACAAAACCGCGTCACTATAGCTGCGACGTCATCACCGTGGCGACAACAGCGCAGCGACAGAAGGACGCTTTAAAACAGCGCGGCAGCAGAAAGCCGATTTAAATTAAGGTAAGGGTTAGGGTTAGGGTTAGGATTAGGTTTAGGGTTAGGTTTAGGGTTAGGTTTAGGGTTAGGGTTAGGGTTAGGTTAGGGTTAGGGTTAGGGTTAGGGTTAGGGTTAGGGTTAGGGTTAGGGTTAGGGTTAGGGTTAGGGTTAGGGTTAGGGTAAGGGTAAGGGTTAGGGTTAGGGTTAGGGTTAGGGTTAGGTTTAGGTTTAGGGTTAGGTTTAGGGTTAGGTTTAGGTTTAGGGTTAGGGTGCTGAGTGCTTCGGAAGGCGCGGATTTGCCCTCCGCGGTTATGTCGTCGCACTAGGGTCACCTTTTTTCTTAGCGCTTTGGACGGCGCGGATTTGCCCTCCGTGCTTATGTCGGCACGGATAAGGGCTTCGCGGTTTTGTCGGTAAACGGAGCTCACAACCTCACAATCAGAAGGCTGTGAGTTTGATCCTAGGTAGAGATAGATATTTCTCTCTCTGGGCACAATGAGAATATATCTGCCGAACAAAACTCCTCATTGGCAACAGGAAGGGCATCGGGCCAGTAAATACTCAGTTCTATTTAGTGACCATTCATAGTTATGAAAGCAAAACTGGAAAAAAAAACTGACTCCTCACCCTTACGACCACCCAAGTGTCCCCTGGTCAAAATTTGAACCCTTGACAACTATTGTGTATTTACAATGGTTGTGCAGCACCCCAGAATCATGTGATCACCATTTGCGACCTTCCCAGGGATTTTCCAACAGCAAAGTCAATAGTAAAAGTCAGATTTGCTTAATGATATCATGGTTTGTTTAAGGACCATGGTGATTTGCTTAATAACGTTACGCATGCTTAAAAAGATCATTAAATCAGGCACAACTCATTTAACGACTTAGGGATGGTCATTCCAAGTGCGTTCATGTCAAGGACTACCTGTAATCCTTTTAATGTTTAGCCCTCACCCTTTCCCTCCTGCAAATAATCATTACACTTTAGCTGTGGATCCATCTTTTCACCTTTTCTCCTTTTTGCCCATCAATTCCTGGCTGACCAGCAGCTCCTGGTATACCCTGTAAAGGAAATAATATGCAACAAATCAAATTTTGCTAATGAACAAGTTGATCGGGAGTTATATGGACTTGATTCAGGCATGTGGGGAAAAAAAATTAAATAGACTATTTGCAACAATCAACATAAAGATCCAGTTTGGTCTAATGCAGGCCTGTTAAACCCGCAGCCTGCGGGCGGGATACAGGCACGCCATGCCCACCCTGGCACTGTAAAAGGCAAAAGACATCACAGTACGTTGTGTGACACGATGGAGTCTGATACCCCTGGTAGAAAGCAAGACAACCATGAGCAGTGGTGGACTGATGTCGATTTAAAAGCCGGTTCGGTGAGAGAGTGCTTTATATGTGTGGCTTGCGCCCGCACGCAGCACTCAAAATGGGGCATTTAGAAGCTCAGCTGCTCAGCTTCCAAGTCAGCAATGGTAAGTAAAACAACTGGGGTGGGGGAAATCAGCTGGGCAGCGCAACTGAGATGAGCTTGAAAGCAGGAAATAAAGGACAGGATAGGGCAGGAGTGGGTGGGCAGGCCCAGTCGGAGCTCCTGGTTCACCCGAGCCAGTCTGAACCGGCTGAATACCACCCCGACTGTGAGTTCTGGTTTCTCCTTAGGCCTGAAATGGACCAATCAGCAAAAGACTGTGATTTCTAGCCCTGCCTTAACTCCGAAAGAAAGCTGGGTGACTCGTGGCTGGTCACTATATCTCAGCCCAGCACAACTTCACAGGGTTGTTGTGGTGAAAATAGGAGGAGGGAGGTGTGTTGGATATGTTAATTACTTTGAGTTATTTGTAAAATAATAATAATAATAATAAAGGCAGGATGCAAATAAATAAATGAACAAATAAATAAACTAATGGAAATAGTTTGTAACCATCCCTTTAATTACTTGTTGTGAATATTATGCCACAGCATTTTTATTAAACCTCCCACATTTATTTCTTTGTGACATTTGTACATCATTTCCCATTAAAAAAAAATATCTCCGTTAACTGTTGATCATAAATATTTGTATGCTACATTGAGCAGCAAATGCTGAACTTTTTCATCCAAGAGCAATTAAAGACATCCTTGCAGCTGCGTGTTGAAGTAAAATATAGCTTTGTGTCTTGCATGTTTACAACAGGCTCCAATCCTTTTTCAGAGAATGTGACCGAAGTCCCACCACTCTTTTTAAGTGGAGAGGAATAAGTGGAGAGGATAGGAAGACAGCAAGGATCATTTTCCTACACAAAATTCCTTTCCTTTTAATGGGAAGATGACTTGTTCCCACAGAATGGAGGAGGAAGAGAGGGTGGAGGAGCAGAGGAGGAGGAGCAGAGAGGGGAGGAGGAGGAGGAGAGTAAGGAGAAGGAGGAGGAGGAGGAGGAGGAGAAGAACAAGTAGAACAAGGAGGAGGAGAAAAAAGTGGAGGAGGGGGAAGAGAAGAAGAAGGAAGAAGAAGGAGGAGAAGAACAAGAACAAACAGAACCAGAAGAACAAGAACAAGAAGAACAAGGAGGAGAAAAGGAGGGAGGGGGAGGAGGAGGAGAGGAGGAGGAGGAGGAGGAGGAGGAGGAGGAGGAGGAGAAGGAAGGAGGAGGAGAAGAAGAAGGAGAAGAACAAGAAGAACAAGAAGAATAAGGAGGAGGAAAAAAGATGGTGGTGGTGGAGGAGAAGAAGGAGGAGGAGAAGGAGGGGGAGGAGGAGGAGTAGAATAACAAGAAGAACAAAAACAAAGAGGAGGAGAAAAAGGTGGTGGAGGAGGAGAAGAAGAAGAAGGAAGGAGGAGAAGAAAAAGAGGAGGAGGAGGAGAATAGGTTTCAAGGAGGAAATAATGCAGGTTGTGGGTGCAGTTGATGGAGGTAAAATTGTATCCTCCTCAAAGGGGACGAACTTGTGCCACCAGAACAATCAGTGTGCATTTAGCTGGTAACCAAATTCACAACTACTCTACTCTTCTGTCAGATAAAAAGCTGTTTCCTTGCCACCGTATACGCACCACATTCCCAGGCAAACCACGTGGTCCAGGTGGTCCTGCAGGTCCAGGGGTACCCTGTTAAAATAAACCATAGCCACAGGTTTGAAGAATATATTGATGCTCATACCCATCATTGATTCCCAATATCAACATTGCAACAATGACCCTGGTTGAGGTATGGAAAGGCTCTTAAGTATCCAAGTGTTTGTTCAACCTTGATCTACCTAGAAAAAAAAATATTCTTAAGGCAGCTACTTACAATTTCTCCTGGAGGTCCAGGTTGACCTACTTCCCCTTCTTGTCCCTTCAGGCCCTAAAGACAAGAAACAAGGGTTCAGTCTAGTAGACAGAAGAGTCAAAGATGCAGAAGCTCAGGCAGTCAATAAAGCAAGTTGAACCCGTGCCAAGATAGCTGTGGGAGGACCTTTAATGGCTGAAGGGAAATACTGCTGTTCCTTGCTTTCATTCACCAAAAGATAATAACACCAGAGCATCAAGCTGAGATACTTAGGTCTTTATCAACTGATTTTAAAGGATTACTATTTGTTCAAAAGGAACAGAAGCAGAAGGAAAGGAAGAGTGTTAAGGGCATCCATTCCTACTCAGCAATCCACATAAATGAACTTGGAGATGTGATAACCATAAGATGCAGAACAAAAGTTATAATGTTGTTGGTCACAATCACCTGGTCAACCAAGACACAGACGATACTTTCAAACACAAATAGAAAATTGTTGAAAAAAATGAAGAAGAAATAAATAGCAGTTAGACTTATATACCGCTTCATAGGGCTTTCAGCCCTCTCTAAGCGGTTTACAGAGTCAGCATATCGCCCCCACAGTCTGGGTCCTCATTTCACCCACCTTGGAAGGATGGAAGGCTGAGTCAACCTTGAGCCGGTGAGATTAGAACCACTGAACTGCAGATAACAGTCAGCTGAAGTGGCCTGCAGTACTGAACCCTAACACTGCGCCACCTCGGCTCCTCATAAAGTTATATATATATATATATATGGAAGATTTAATTACTCTGATATGTTTGTTCATAGCGAGCATAACAATTATATTGGACTTTCCATGACCAGCAATTAATTATATACTGGAAAAGCATGAAGTCTTTATGAAGTCCGTGATTAACAATAGCTGTTCCTAGAATCTTAAATTCAATCAAAATGAGTGACAAATTACAACATTTGCTTATTCTATATTCAAGTACACATGGTTATACATATATATATATATATTATATATAATATATATATATATATATATATATATATATATATATATATGTGTGTGTGTGTGTGTGTGTGTGTGTGTGTGTGTGTGTGTGTGTGTGTGTGTGTGTGTGTGTGTGTGTGTTTTATTTTCAGTGGAAATAAAAAAAAACACTGAAAAGTTGATTTGATGATTATAATTATTTGGAATTATGGAAACAATATATACACATTTAATCTTAGGGTATTTGACTTTTTTATGAATTTTTACGTGTTTCTATAAACAATTGATTTTGTTTTTATATTATTTTTGAAAATCAATATAACCTTATTATATTTATGTATATTTATCCCCACTGAATCAGTTCCATTCCAAAGCTCATTCCATATTGTGTAACCATTGTGATTTCTCTCCATAGATGGGGAAGGAGAGAGAGAGAGAGAGAGAGAGGGAGGAGGGAGGGAGGGAGGGAGGGAGGGAGGGAGGGGAGGGAGAGAGAGAGAGAGAGAGAGAGAGAGAGAGAGAGAGAGAGAGAGAGAAGAGAGAGAGAGAGAGAGAGAGAGAGAGAGAGAAAAAATGGATATTAACTTGCAAACCTCTTAAAGATCAGTTTTAGTTATTGGTCATCTGACTTTGAAGGAGACCACTGAAGAGAGCATGTCTTCCTGAAGCTTTGGGATGGCCATCTCCTCACATGGGCTAAGCATGCCAACCCATACAGAAAAGTCAGCTCAGTTGGGATTGCCAATTCAGACAGTACAAGAGAACTTTAGGTTAGGTGTATCAATGTCTTAAGCAGTGATCCTATGAATAGCTTGTATCACCCTATCATATATACATCAATGGGATTCAGTGGCTAAGATGCTGAGCTTGTAACGGAGTGAGCTCCCATTACTTGTCCCAGCTTCTGCCAACCTAGCAGTTCAAAAGGATGTAAAAATGCAAGTAGAAAAATAGGGACCACCTTTGTGGAAGGTAACACCGTTCCGTGCACGTTTGATGTTGAGTCATGCCAGCTACATGACCATGGACTCATCTTTGGACAGCACTGGCTCTTCGGCTTTGAAACGGAGTTGAGCACCACTCCCTGGAGCCGGAAATGACCAGCACACATGTGCGGAGAACCTTTACCTTTATCAATATATGAACTACCGTATTTATCGGCGTATAACACGCACCGGCGTATAACACGCACCCCCATTTTAACACAAAAATTTGAGTAAAAATTTTTTTCATTAAAAATAAATGACTTGGAAGCTCGGAACTTAATGTTGGATTAAAATTTATAACATTAGAACATGAATTATAACATTAACTCCTCTTAAAAGGCAAATATGAAATGAAAAAACACCTCTTTGAGCAAAAAGTTATTTCCATTTTCTTCCTTATATAATATTTTTCTGTTTCAACATAAAGTGCCTTCCTTCCTTCCCTCCTCCCATCCCTTTCTTTATGTTTTCTTCATGCTTTCTTTTCTTTTTCCCTCTGCTCTTTTTAAATCCCCCCCCCTTCTTCTCCTCCTCTACATTTAGGTTGGATTAGTTTGTACAACGGTCATCAACTTCTGAAGTAAAAATAATAAATAAATCATATTTAAGAAGAAGAAGAAAAAGGAAGACGTTTTTAAGTTAAGTCAAACGTTTTAATAAAAGTTTCATCTTTTAAGATTTGTCCAACACATCCAATTGTAGTAAAGAATATCACCCCAGCTGCTAAAGGTTCAACCAGTCTGAGAACTATTGAAAAGACAACAGTGCAAAATCCAAAAGACACAACTTCCTCACCGCCATTGCTTTGGTACCAAATCTTTGAGGAAGGGGCTCCAGAAAGAAGGAGGAGGAGGAGGAGGAGGAGGAGGAGGAGGAGGAGGAGGAGGAGGAGGGAACCAAAGAGAGGCTTTTACCAAGTCTGCGCCCCACAGCCAGGACCGTCCTTGCGCCTCCAGCCGCGTTTCTTCCCCGCAAAGCCTTCGGGCAACCCGAGAGTTCCGCTTGACGCCAGAAGGGCTTTGCAGGAAGAAACGCGGCGTTTCTTCCTGCAAAGCCCTTCGGGCAACCCGAGAGTTCCGCTTGACGCCAGAAGGGCTTTGCAGGAAGAAACGCGGCGTTTCTTCCTGCAAAGCCCTTCTGGCGTCAAGCGGAACTCTCGGGTTGCCCGAAGGGCTTTGCAGGAAGAAACGCCGCGTTTCTTCCTGCAAAGCCCTTCTGGCGTCAAGCGGAACTCTCGGGTTGCCCGAAGGGCTTTGCAGGAAGAAACGCCGCGTTTCTTCCTGCAAAGCCCTTCTGGCGTCAAGCGGAACTCTCGGGTTGCCCGAAGGGCTTTGCAGGAAGAAACGCCGCGTTTCTTCCTGCAAAGCCCTTCTGGCGTCAAGCGGAACTCTCGGGTTGCCCGAAGGCTTTGCAGGAAGAAACGCAGCGTTTCTTCCTGCAAAGCCCTTCTGGCGTCAAGCGGAACTCTCGGGTTGCCCAAATGGCTTTGCAGGAAGAAACGCGGCTGGAGGCGCCAGGACGGTCCTGGCTGTGGGGCGCAGACTCGGTAAAAGCTCTCTTTGGTTCCCTCCTCCTCCCCCTCCTTCCATAGTCTGTGTGACGCTGCCGCCAGGCTGAGATCGGCGTATAACACGCAGGCAGGGTTTAAGCTTCCAATTTTAGTTTTAAAACTGCGTGTTATACGCCGATAAATACGGTAGTTTAGTGGTTTCGTTTTAGCTTAACGTACCTGCTGTCCAACTGGTCCGATCGGACCCTGTTCTCCTGGAACACCTCGTTCTCCCTATAGAAAGGAAGAGACAGAAAAAGACACATAAATGATCTCAGTTTTTTGTATTTTTTTTCCACTGTAGTGATTCTGAGTATCTTGAGCTAAGAAAAAGATGTTCTTTTAGCCCCCAGAAAAAGTTCATTGTTAAGAGCTACATGAGGGTATTTGATACTGGATAGATCAGAGATCATGATTTGGGTGATCTGTGATAGATAACAAAACAAGACAGTGGAGACAACTGGAAAACCCTCCCCTTGCCATAGAGTCTTCTCCTGGCACACTGTGCTTCTCCCCCCCTCCCCCGGAAGCGCCTCTCAAAATTGTGTTGCTGACTGGTGACGGAGCCGCAGCAGAGGGAGAAAAAGAGCCACATGCGGCTCCAGAGCTGCAGTTTGCTGACCCCCCCTGGTTTATCTGAAAAGAAAGAATATAATAATATGCTTACGGGTTCACCTCGTTCTCCACGATCACCTTTTTCACCTTTTGGCCCTTGTTCTCCCTTGAGTAAGTAAAAGAAAGAATTGTATGTTTGTTTAGGTAAAGAGCGATAGAACTGGTAAAGACGACAGCCTCCATGGCACCAGAATCCTACAGCTCCTATCTGTGAAGAGATAGAAATTCAAGTCCATTCCAGTTGCTGAATTGCTTCTTCTGTTCCGAAGGTGACACTCATATTAATTAAAATGGCCACAGGCAACTTTGCAGGGACATGGTCTGATTCCATATTTTGTGAGAGCGGTTAAAAATAGCGTCTCCCTAGAGTCAAGCTTGACTTGTAGTGACTTCATGGACTATGATGGAATATGCAACTGAGGGAGAAGAAGAGGCGAGGGAATGTCAGCAGTAGGATTGCAATTTCCCCTGGTGGAGACAGCACATTCCACAGAGGTCCAAAAGAAGAGACTGCACAGTCCTAAACTGGATAGGGTGGGGAGGAAAAGGTTCAGGATAGCCTTAGAAACTTCCAGGATATATTTGTTAGGTTAGAAGGTTATAACTTTAGTCTGGCAAGATTCTGTCTATTAGCAATAGCACTTAGACTTATATACCACTTCATTTACAGTCCTCTCTAAGCGATTTACAGAGTCAGCATATTGCCCCCCAACAATCTGGGCCCTCATTTTACACACCTCGGAAAGGTGGAAGTCTGAGTCAACCTTGAGCCGGTGAGATTTGAACTGCTGAACTGCAGCTAGCAGTCAGCTGAAGTAGCCTGCAGGACTGCACTCTAAACACTGCGCCACCTCAGCTCCTATTAGCTGTAAACAAAGAACTGGACTTCATCAGATCTCACTGTATCATCTCTGGTATTTGGGCCTGACATGGACAATTTCCTGTAGTTTTCTTAGCAAAGCCACTATAGAAGTGGCTTGACATTGTCATTTTTCAGGTACAGCTGATGAAGTTCTATTAAGTACACAAATTAAGCATCATAAAGTTCTGGACAGCTTCCATCTCGAACTCTCTAATCCCCCAAAAGTCCATGAATATTGTGCTTTTTTTTTCCCAGTGGAAAAATACTACAAAACACAAATTCCACAGTGGGAAAAAAAATGCTGTAGCAGAAATCTACCCCTCAGAAAGAGGGTGGATGAACAGGCAGCACCTATTCCCGTGAGGGCGAACTTATGGCACACGTGCCACCTGTGCCATTTGTTAGGGCACGCGAGGCATTGGCCTGTCAGCTCCAGCTGACTTCAGCCTTCATTTTCGGCCGTTTTCCCTGAAGTCTCCGGAGGGAGAAAAATGGCTCTACAGACAACCCGGAAGTTTGGGAACTGACTTCCGGGTTGCCAGGAAGGCCATTTTTCATGGAGGGCCTTGGGAGGGGGGGGGCATTTTTGCCCTCCCCAAGTTCCTAGAATGTCTCTGGAGCCTGGGAGAGGGCGAAAAAGGGCTCCATCACCAGCCAAAAATGGGGAGAGGGCAGGGGACCCATGCATAGAATCGTGGCACGACAAAACTGCGCTCGTCAAAATCGCGGTGATAAAATCGCGGCGCTAAAACCGCGACGTCATCACCGCGTGTCATCACCGCCGCGACAACAGCGTGGCAACAGAAGGGTGCTTTAAAACGGTGCCGCGGCAGAAAGCCGACTTCAATTAAGGTAAGCGTTAGGATTAGGTTTAGGGTTTGTTTTAGGGTTAAGTTTAGGGTTAGGTTTAGGGTTAGGGTTAGGTTTAGAGTTAGGTTTATGTTTAGGGTTAGTTTAGGTTTAGGGTTAGGGTTAGGGTTAGGGTTAGGTTTAGCGTTAGGTTTAGCGTTAAGTTTAGGGTTAGGGTTAGGTTTAGGGTTAGGTTTAACGTTAGGTTTAGCGTTAAGTTTAGGGTTAGGTTTAGGGTTAGGTTTAGGGTTAGGTTTAGGGTTAGGTTTAGGGTTAGGTTTAGGGTACTGAGTGCTTGGGAATGCGCGAATTTGCCCTCCGTGATTATGTCAGCGCGGTAGGGTCGCATTTTTCCTTAGCGCTTAGAACGGCGCGAATTAATCTTCACGCTTATGTCTCCGCGGATAAGGGCTTCACGGATTTGTGGTGGAACCGCATAGAATTATGGGTCTGGGAACGCTTGTGGAAGACACGCCCTGTAGTCTCCCCATTTTTGCCATGTGATGGGAAAAAGTTTATCCATCACTGACCTATGCTATTGTTTTAAAGGGTTTTGCTGAATCTAAATATCTAAGTAAAGCACAAAGTTACAACAACACTGAAAAAAGCCACTTCTGACCAGTTTTCATACTTATGACCGTTGCAGCATTCCCATGGTTGTGTGACATTTGGATGCTTGACAACTGGTTCATATTTATGACAGTTGCAGTGTCCAAAGTTCATGCGATCCCCTTTTGCAACCTTCTCACAGGCAAAGCCAATGGAAAAGCCAGATTCACTTAACAACCATATTACTAACTCAACAACTGCAGTGATTCACTTAACAACTGTGGCAAGAAAGGTTCGTAAATGGGGCAAAGCTCACTTCCAAAAGTCTCACTCAGCAACATAAATTTTGGGCTCGAATGTGTTTATAAATTGAGGACTACCTGTAACATGGCTGCATCAATTCACTTAATTTTCAATTCATTGCGGTGGGAAACCAATACAGATAATAAACAAGATAAAACTTTCAGAGAGAATTTAAATAGACTATTTTTATGAAGAACATCTGCTGCCCTCTACTGGTTTAGAGGAACATGACAGGGAAATGTGAGCTATCTAAATTAAGGCAAACTATTTGAACTGTCTTTAATTTACCAACAGTTTATCTGATTGCTCACTTGGGAAAATATTAACAACACTTTTGCAAGCTTATAATCCCTTATGAAACTGCAGTGTTACCTAAAGTGCAATATTTTGTAATAATTAGATTAAGGAGAAGGATTACACTAAGGATAAAAAGAAGCTCTTATTGTTATAGAAACTAAGGCAGGAATTTGTAATCTTGGGAAACAGCCTGATATTCCCCGCCTTCAATTGTTCTTCTTTGTTTATTTTGAAATATTTTAAGACAAATTGAAAAGAAGATTGGCAAAAGTATGGCTATTCCACCTGTTAAAATAGAGGGATCAAGGAAAAACTGGATTTGGTAACCAAGGGGTAATTTTTTTCCTTTCGTATATCGTACAGAATGATGATGATGTATCAACAGATTTAATCCTTTTTTTTTAGTAGGTCAACTTGCTTTTAGCGAATGATCTAAAATTACAGAGATAAAACTCTGGATTTCAGTTCAGATCTATCATGGGCAATGTGAAATCTTGCTGATGGAGCTAAAGTAGAGATGGAACCTGTAGGTTTTATTCATGTTAGGTGGACATCCATATCATCTCTGGCCATTCCAGAGGTTCATTTTATCCAATTGAAGGTCTGATGTTATAAGATCCCAGATTCCTATGAGTTCTTGTCTTCCATGGATGTTTTCAGGATCTTCCTTTCCATTTTAAATAGGAACTGCATCAGCTTCTGTTCTTTATGTATATCCTTTTGAAAAGTACATGTACGTGAAATTCCGTTGTTTAAAGTTTAATACAGTTTGCTCACGTAAACATGTTAAATATAAGCATAACCATAGAACATCAAAGAATTAAAAAAATTACTTACAGGAATACTAGGCCTTGGTGTAAATAGAGTAGTCTAAAGTGCAAAAAAATGAAAATAAGAGATTTCAGGATCAACTTTATAAAATAATAACAGCAACAACATAATATTGATTGTATTACAGTGATAAATATGTGATAATACTCCTTTTTTATTATTATTTCAAAATAGTTCAAAAATATAACAAAGGTCTCCAGATGTATCAAATTTCAATGCTCAGCATTACTTATTGACAGGCAACAAGAATTGTGGCTCAGCATCTCCATGGAGGGCTACACATTGTGCAATTATGCTTCACAAAAGCTTGCAACACAATGCCAACATTTTGTAGGAGTATATGTTGTTGTTGTTTTTACAGGCCTTCAGGCCACACAAAACAAGTAATGCTGTTGGCTGACTGAAGCACATCTTCACTTTAAAGAACAGAAGAAACTTTGATTTTCAGAAACATTGGTTCATTTCTTCCCCTCATTCCATTTATAATCCTTAGTTTTTCTTAAGAGAAAAACACTTATGGTAAGTTGCACTTGCTGTGATTTTCAAAGTGAACAAACAGATATGGTCTATAGTCTATAGTGGTGGGATTACTCTTAACGGGAAATAATGGGCTTTAATCCTGCTTAGTTATTGAAACTAACCAAGATTAATTAGGTATCTTTATAGCTTTTTAACTGCAGTTCTACTTACTTTTCCAGGTTGACCTGGGAGGCCAGGAGCACCAATTTCACCCTAGGAAGGAAAAAGGGAAAGAGAAAGGTATGGAGTAGGGAGGTAGAGAGAAAGGAAGGAAGGAAGGAAGGAAGGAAGGAAGGAAGGAAGGAAGGAAGGAAGGAAGGAAGGAAGGAGAGATTAAAAAAAGAAACGGAAACTCAATTTCATATCTGAATGTAAACTATGGTATAAAAATTCATCTTCCAATAAGGAGAGGATCTGCCATAAATCTAATAAATAGTAATCACATATTTATATTGCTACATTATCCAATCCCTAATCCATGTTAACACTCCTGCTTTATAATAAAGCTCCCAGTCAGGGAGTCCCATACCACCTCTGCTTCTGTCATCCTGTAGAGCTTTCAACTTTATTCTGGCTTTCTTCCCTTGCCGTATAAATTTTAATATAATCTTGTTCAATTGAATTTAAAAAATTCTCTAATTTTATGGGGATTGTTTGAAATAAGAACAGAAGTCTCGGTAATACATTCATTTTTATCTCTGCTATTTTCCCTAATAATGATAGTTGTAGTTTCCCCCATAATTCTAGATCTTTTTTTAAATTTGTTGCATTAATTTTGTATAATTATTTTCTTTTATAGTTGAGCACTTTGCAGTTAGCCATATTCCAAGATATTTAACTTTCTTTGTCACTTGAAGTCCTATTATCCTTTCTAATTCTTTATTTTGTTCTTCCTTCAAGTTTTTAGTTATCATTTTAGTCTTTTCTCTATTAATCTTTAACCCTGCTGCGTCTCCATATTTTTCTAATTCTTGAATTAAACTATTTCCTGTTTCTAGCAGATCTTCTATAATGAATACCAAATCATCTGCAAAGGCCGGAATTTTATAATCGTCTCTTTTAATTTTAGTTCCTCTTATCTCTGAATTTCATCTAATTCTTATTAGCAGACTTTCAAGTGCCAGGATAAAGAGGAGAGATGATAGTGGGCAGCCCTGCCTTACTAATTTCATTATTTTGAAAGTGTCTGTACTTTCCCCATTTAATAATAATAATTCGGATAGCGAGGAACCCTATGAATCTGCTATGGAAGATGTGGAGGACCTGGGCAGGGTTCAGACTCAGAGCAGGGACCAGAGAGGCTGGTTGGCCACCAGGAGGTGCCTGAGGCATGGGGCAGTGGGGAGGACTCAAGGCAGTTTTTTCCTGACGCAAGACAAAGGAGGGCGAAGAAACAGAAGCTGCAGCTGCGGAGGCAGACTCATAAGAGATAATCAAGCCCAGGTGGTTGTGGCTTGGCCCCTCCCAAGAGAGTATATAAGTGAGAAATTGGGAAGGGTCCTTTTGCAGGACACAACCGTTCGTAACAGTCTTGAGGAACTCTTGTCTGGTCTGTTTTGTATTTCCATTCTGTTTGGTTTGGGTTGCTGGCAACTCTTCTTGCATGAGAATGTTGTCTGGGCTTTCAGCCAATGGAGTTTTAATTCCTGTGATTAAAGAGTGGCAAATAGCCAAGCCTGTGTCTGCATTACTCACAGGCCGGAAAGGGGGGGGGGGAGTGTCAGAACAACTCTGTATGGTTTGCAAGTAAGAACCCATGAAATCTTTACAAAAAACCTTGATTTTTAATCAAATTAATGTGGTTAATCTGAAATTGAAACTGGATTTGCTTTGATTGACAGTTCTAATATCCAATCATTGAATGTTCAATAGCATAAATTTGGGGGTGTCTGTCTTATCATCTATCCACTGTGTTCAATGCAGTTAATAATCCTATAAGTATGTATGGCCTGGTGTGGGTCATACACAAACAATGATGTGACCTCCAAACAAATGAATTCATCAGTGTGTGTATAAACCTTGGGATTTTTACCAGTTAGCAGGTAACTTACCTTTTCTCCTCTGTCACCTTTGAAGCCAGCAAGTCCAGCTCTTCCTTTTTCACCCTGTAAACACAAATAACCCAAGAGTTTGTATGATAAGGCTT
Source organism: Thamnophis sirtalis (assembly GCF_051295495.1). NCBI lineage: Eukaryota > Metazoa > Chordata > Lepidosauria > Squamata > Natricidae > Thamnophis > Thamnophis sirtalis. The sequence goes on along the minus strand of NW_028261382.1, from coordinate 106,407,981 downwards.
GGTGGCAAAAATAGATCTAAAACATTGTTTGCTGTGTGAGAATCCAGAAATATAGCCCGTTGATCTATTAGATTCAGTAAGTCCTATGGGTGATAGAAGGCCCCAGAAGGAAGAGATATGAACCAAAGTTTTCAGCTAGGATAGTTTCAAAATTTACCAGGAACATCTGTAATCCTGCAGAACCACTGCTAATTGTGAAACATGTTTTTGCAAAGCATGCACTTGTATGAATACGTTTAAAACAGGAAGAATGAAACCGTTGGAAATGAGGAACTCAAAGTAATGTACACAAGTGTTTATGGAAAGTGACAGTGAAGTTGGGAAGCATGTATGTGGTTGGAAGAAAAGTATAAATGATAGGGTTCAAGATTAGCTCAGGGCCCTTTGATTTATAGCAGTCCTTGTAGGATCTGTTGTATGTCATTGGACCCATTGCAATGGCTTATTATGTAAGTGCATTACTGCTAATTTATCTTTTATATTTACTCATTTCTTAAGTTCCAAATTATTAGAAACAATAAAACTCTGACCTTAAAGTAAGAATGATTGCTTGTGTTGTTGTCTATTGGATTCTATAAATTCTATTGGAATTTTCCTATGACAGCTGCAATTTCTGCTTTCAACAATAATCTAGTGCACAAGTCCATTTGAGGACAAAAAAAGGACCAAGGGAGCTGAGCTATACAGACTTCCAAAACAGATTCAAAATCGTGTTAAAAAGCACGAAAGGAACAATAATTTTGCTGGCTGGAATTTCTGGACTTTGAAATGGGAAAGAAAGCCGATTAATTAAGAGAGGTTGTACCTTTGCACATGTATATAGTGCAAACATGTGCAAAACACTTCTTGTTTTACTTTGAGCAGTAGCTAAGACCAACTCGTGTCTGATGGTGATGCCTCAGAAGTGATCAGGGTCGGAATTTCTGGACTTGATTTAAAGGTTGGGTGGGTTAGGAGTTGACTTGGAGAGCATTAAGTTTGAAGAAATTCTGGGTGACTTGGCTCTTCTGTGGTTTGACCTTTAAATTGGTATCACAACACAGTCTGCAAGAAGGAGGTTGGAAGGCAGCAGAGGGGTCTCCATTCTCCATTCCTAAGATAAATGGTGGTACGCTTCTCAGATCTTCTCAGGATATTACAATAGACGTTGACAAGGCCATTGATTCATGTCATTGCCTCAAGAAAAATGTTCATTATTTCCAGGCAGTAATGAAAAGCAAAATAAGAAAGATTTGCCCATAATTAGTTATTTCCTAATAATTTTTTGTAATTTATACCGTGTTTTCCCGAAAATAAGACAGGGTCCTATTTTCTTTTGACCCCCCCCAAAAAATAAGAACTTGGCCTTATTTTTGGGGAGGTCTTATTATTTTTGAGGTGCAGGGGATGGCAAGTGTGGCCACCTCATGGCTGCTGCTGTGCTGTAATATTTTGGGGGAGGGTTTATTTTTGGAGAGGGCTTATTTTAGCACGCACACTCAAAAACTTGATGGGGCTTATTATTCAGGGAGGGCTTATTTTGGGAAAACAGGGTCTTTATGTTATTTTGGGACAGTAGGACAGCGGGGCAGCAGAGAGTGGGTCAATGGTGGAGGCCCTTGACAGTCCCAGTTTCCAACGTGGCCCCTTGTGAAAATTAATTGCCAAGCCCTGGTCTAGAAGTTTGACAGATACCAATTGTTCTCCAAGTAGAAGTTTCCGTTCATTCATGAATTAAACCAAATCTTGTAGCCATCCTGGATTACGTACCTGGTTTCCTTTTTCTCCTCTTAGACCAGGTAAACCAGGTGGGCCTGGAAGACCAGCTTCACCCTAAAAGGGAATATAATATCCTCAGAGTTGTAGAAAATAAGTAAGTAAGTAAAATCTTTATTACGGTCAAACATCAGCAATACACATTAGTTTTTACACTATATTAAAAAAAATACTAACATTAAAATATAATTAAAAAGTATTGACATTAAAAGTGGATAATAACATAATGGTCCAAAGATTGTTAAAGGTATGTCCAGATAATTGATACTTACTTACTTAGTAGAGTTGTAGAAAAAATTACTGATTTGAAATTTCAGTTTGATCCCCCCCCCCCCGGGAATGTAACCATTCGAGAGTTTTATTACTCCATGAATTAAATGCAGCGAATCAGATTAGGTGCCCCTGAATTGTTTCAGCAATTTGACAAACATGTGTGTGTGTATGTGTGTGTGTGTTTGTGTGTGTGTGTGTGTGTTTTCACACATTCTACACACAACTCAACTTGTTGTGGTTCTGACCAGAGGTGGGATTCAGCAGGTTCTGACCAGTTCTGGAGAACCAGTAGAGAACATTTTTTAGTAGTTTGGAGAACTCATTGGCCCCGCCCCCATCTATTCTCTGCCTTCCGAGTCCCAGCTGATCAGGAGGGAATGGGGATTTTACAGTATCCTTCCCCTACCACGCCCACCACGCCACACCCACAGAAATGGTAGTAAAAGAAAATGAATCCCACCACTGGTTCTGACATGATTTTCCCATCCTACTAGGCAACTTCTGCCAAAGTTTCATTTCATTTTTAGCATCCAATATGGGTTACACAAATATTATTTTGAGGCCTTGTGCATATATCCTCTTAATCTTTCCAATTAATGTGGCTGCCAACACTGCTGTAGATACACTGTTGACTGCTGGATGTTTTGGGGAGGATTTTTGCTTCAATAAAAGGACCACTTAGAAATAGCACTGTAAGTGAGGAGTAGGGGTTACAGTTGTAGGATGAAGACCAGGAAAATCCAGATTGTCCACCCTGACACATAACAATTTCAAGGAGAACCTTGAGCCACTCAATCACAATCAGCTCAACTATTTCCATAGAGCCGTGATGGCGAAACTATGACATGTGTGCTGGAAGTGACATGCAAAGATTGTCTTTGTCTTATTTTTTGTAATTTCCCCTCCCTTGGCTTTGTTCAGCCGCCCTGAGTCCCTTCGGGGAATAGGGCGGCTTACAAATTGAATAAAATCCAAATCCAAATCCAATCTCTCTGGGCACACAAGCCATTGCTGCTGCTCTTCCAGGTTCTGGTGCATCTGCCAGTTGATTTTCACATGCACGGGAGTGCCAGAAACTGGAAGAGTAGCCACCCGGCGTTGGGAAGATGATTTTCCAGTTTCTGGTATGTACATGCGCATCGGCCAGCTGGCCTTCGCACATGCATGCACACCAAAAATCGGAAAATCAGGTGGCCAGTGCACAAGCATGCATCGGAAACCAGAAGGTATCTTCCCAGGATGCGCATGTGCACCAGGCAGTTGCACTTCCGGTTTCTGGTATGCACGCATGCGTGCACTCCCGTTTTGGCACTTGGTGTTGAAAAGGCTCGCCAACACTGCCATAGAATGTTATTGTGATTATATAATAAAGGGAGATTTCCATGTAAGCTGCCTTGAGCATTCAGAAGCAAAGTAATTATATATCTAACAAATAACAAATTAACCTTAACAGTCTACTTTGGCGTGAACAATACCTACCCTTTCCCCGTCTATGCCAGAGGGTCCTGGGGAGCCAGACTCACCCTGAAAAATAGCAAAATAGCACATTTTCCAAGGTTTTTTTGGTTTTCTAAACTTTCACATACCTATCTCTAAAACTAAAGTATGAACAAGAAAAGCAAAATTCTCTTTAGTTATGTTTTCCCCTCTGTGAAGGAACCATATCTATTGCAGACATTTGAATCTTTTTCAAAACAAAAAGGATTTGTGAAGGATGCTATGCATGCACTTATTAAGCACATAGAAGGATGTATTATATTAAACATATGCCATTAAATGTTATTGGTAGTTATTTAAGTCCTTCTTGCCTGCTTGAAAATGCTTATTTTCTGGGAGATTTACAATACAATAAAAGCATAAACATAAAACTGTAGAAAGTCAGCACACACACCCCTCCTAGAAGAATGAAATTGTTTGGGAAATATTAAAAAGGCAGAATAATATATTTCCCCAAAGGGAGAAATGGAGAAACATGTTTTTTAGAAGCAAGAAACAACCCCAGTTTCCCAACCCCAAGCAGAAACTGAGGAAACCACCTTTTAGAAATGGAAATTTGGAATACGTTCGAGACAGGATGTTTTGAAACTACTTGCAGCAACGTCCGAACAAAGGCAGAATGGTAAGAGTAGCCCTCACTCAAGAACCAACAGAGGACAAAGCCATTAAGCCACAATAGGAATTGCCCAACACTCTTTCAGAACACAAGGCCCCTCATTGCATCACCCCCAGAGCAGTACAAACTTCAACCAAACCTGGGAACTCAGACAGGATTTGCATTTCCTCTTTTGCCTATAGAGCCAGCTATGACCCCTACATGACCCCATAGGAACCTTACAACAGCCAATAGAATACATGCTCTTGCACAGGAAAGGGAAGCTCAAGAGCGAAGCACAAAGAAAATATTTAAAAAATCCCACTCTCAAATCCATTTTGTCAACTTCTAAGGACCACAAGCCCATGTGGTTCTTCTTCATCAATAAACCATCTTTCCAATCAGCCTCCATGTTTCCAGTGTCGTTTTCCCAGCTGGAAACTGAACCAGATGGATATTTCTTTCCACAATTTGGAACCCCAAGATAGGACTCAAAGCTAACCTGACCAATGGACTTGGCCTGGGTAATCCTCCCTTGCCGGCAATAGACCTACTGAGTCTGTGGGTGAGTTCCCCCAGACCTTGGCCATTTGGAACAAGGGCAGTAAAGGTAGTTCTGGGTGTTGGCTGCCTGGAAAGAAGGTGAGTACCTCTAAATTTTAGCTTTTAAAATTTTATGACTCTGTGTGTGAGAGGACTCTTCTCCCAATCACAGCTGGATCCTGCTACCTCTGTGCCTTTCCTAACCACAGAAAGATCTGTTCTACCAACTATAGGGAGCCAGGCCAGAGAGCAGGACCTCCTGTTGGGGAAAAGGGGGAGGCTGTGTGAAAATGGAATGGAAAAGTGAACGAGAGAGTTGAATTTGGGCAACCAGATGGGGAGTTACTGTGTTAGGAGGTGCCCATACTTGTATGCTTAGGAAAATCAGCAGGTCCTCCCAGACCCCCGAGCATCCGAAAACTGATGGCAGTGTTAGGAGGTGCCCATACTCACCCCTTTCTGGTCCAAAAATTGACACTGGTGTTCCCTACAAAAGGAGGTGCCTGTACTCTCTCAAGGAACTAGAGTCCCCCCCGGTTTTTTTTTTTATTTTTCCATCTGAAAACTGATGATGGTAGACCTGGCTAAGCCAAAGTGAGCCCCGCATCAGAAGGGGAACATGGGAAGCTGTAGCTTTGGGGTTGTAACAGGAACCCCCTTAGGAGATTTGCTCATGGCATAGGATGAGTGGCAGATGCCCATTCTGGTTGGTATGAATAAGAGGTTGTGAGCAAAAAATTGTGCAAGAGTGGGCTTTCTGAGGGATGAAACTGGAAAACCAATTTGGCTAAATAAAAGTACTTAGAAAAAGAAAAGGAAAATATATAAATAGGAATGTTGGGATTTTTTTCTTTGTATGTATATTTTTTTCTCTCTCTCTCTTCCTCTCTGTTTTCCATTCAACCACATGCTATGTTTGCTAAGATTCGTGCCTTCCCTAAGTTGAGTTAACTGAGATTTATGGTGGGAATGACCAGGGTGTAAACCTTACAGTTCTGTTTTCCTCTCCTTTTCTCCTTGGTGTGAGTGTGTGTTTGTGTTTGTGTGTGTGTTGCAAAGTCTTTGTATGCCCTTGAGGTAATTACAATTGTTAAGTGTCTCTGATCCCTAGAAACAAGAATTTTAAATTGTTAGGAAACACAGGTAAAGCAATGAAAAAAAAGGACGCTTAAACAATTATAGTCAAATGAAAATGGAGAGATGATGATGGTGACATGTATAAATATTTGACTTAAAATACTTAAGTTAATATGAATTATGTTTGTTGACTGTGGAAGAGATGCACGAAAGTCTTTTTGTAACCAACTGATACACTTTCTACAGCATGTAAAGAAGGATGTTGTATTTGTTTTAAATTAAAAATTATTTTTTTTATTTAAAAAAAAGAAAAAAAATACCTTTACCCTGGGTTTGCCTGGCCAGCAGAACAGGGTGAAGAAAACTGTGTTCATTATTTTTTCCTTCCCTCTCTGTACCTTTAAGAACAGCCCAAGGTTACGAAGGAATGTTTTAAGTTCATTTACAGGGGAAAAAATTCACTCTTGCATTTATTCTATGTGTTTAATCTGTCTATTTAACATCTGCAATGTTAACCTTAAAGTTTTTTTCAAACTCTATCCACCCCACTCCACCTCTCCATCTCTTATCCTCCAACAGTACATTTTAATACATACAATACAATACAATACAATACAATAGCAGAGTTGGAAGGGACCTTGGAGGTCATCTAGTCCAACCCTCTGCCTAGGCAGGAAACCCTATTCTATTCCATTCTTAATGTGGATAATGTATAACATTGACAGAGCTGGGCACATAAATAGTAAATGAATGTTACAATAGGGACAAATTCTCAAATTCCATGTTAATTCCAGTTATCCAAAACAATCCTCCTACCCCCTACCTAGGCAGGAAACCCTATACCAACATCTTCTTAAAGACTTCCAGTGTTGGGGCATTCACAACTTCTGGAGGCAGCTTCTGTTCCGCTGATTAATTGTTCTAACTGTCAGGAAATTTCTCCTCAGTTCTAAGTTGCTTCTCTCCTTGATTAGTTTCCACCCATTGCTTCTTGTTCTGCCCTCAGGTGCCTTGGAGAATAGTTTGACTCCCTCTTCTTTGTGGCAACCCCTGAGATATTGGAACACTGCTATCATGTCTCCCCCTAGTCCTTCTTTCTATTAAACTAGACATACCCAGTTCCTGCAACCGTTCTTCATAAGTTTTAGTCTCCAGTCCCCTAATCTTCTTTGTTGCTCTTCTCTACACTCTTCTCTGCACTCTTTCTATTTTCTGGGAGAATCACCCACAAAGGGGGAAAGTTCTCATACACTATATTGCCAAAAATATTCGCTCACCTGCCTTTACTCGCTTATGAACTTATATTGCCTCCCAATAGATGTTCAAGTGCAATTCAAGTTTCCTGGTTATTGCCTTTAAAGCTTTTGATACCATAGAACCGAGCTACTTGCAGGATTACTTGCTCCCCACAACCTCTGCCTGCCCCATATATTTCCATATGGACATGCCGCATCCTCCAGATCTCTGCTGACTGATGTCTAATGCAGTGTTTCTCAACCTTGGCAACTTGAAGATGTCCGGACTTCAACTCCCAGAATTCCCCAGCCAGCGAATGCTGGCTGGGGAATTCTGGGAGTTGAAGTCCGGACATCTTCAAGTTGCCAAGGTTGAGAAACACTGGTCTAATGGATGTTGTTACAAATTCTCTACCCAATACTCACATTAATACAGAACAGATAAATGAAAATCAGTCTGATAAAATCCAGGCTAACTATAATTAGCACAAAGAATAATGAAAAAAGTCATTAATTTGGAGAAGTCACGTTATAACTGATATGCATCTGTAGGATAATAAAAATGAATGAAGCATGGAGTAGACTAAGGAAATATCTAGCCACATTATGGGCACTAATGCAGTGTCAGTGACTCAACAATGAATCCAAAGGGGGGGAAAATACTAACAGCAATTCAGTCGGGAAGACATAATCACAGGTTAAATACTGTAAGTTCATATGCGAGTAAAGGCAGGTGAGCGAATACTTTTTGGCAATATAGTGTTCCTTTCAGCCCTGTACAGACAACTCTGCAACCTTTAGAAGCAGATCACATTGACCCAGAAGAGATCCTCCATCCATTTGAGTCAGGGAGTTGGGTTTGGATCCAGTCATCTACCAAAAAAATCATCACAGCAACCAGAATGGAGCAGACCTTCCCAAGCCTGATTGACCAGCCTTACCACCAAGCCAAGCCTAATGCCACCCAGCAGACATGAAAGAGAGGACCCCCGAGATGAACCAGTGAAGACTAAAGACTCTTTCAATCCCCAGAAGACAGCTGGAAAGATTATTGGGAGGGGGGGGGAGGGCGGAAATTCATTGTAAGGTTTTATTTCTTGCCTCATTTATGTTGTAATCAGTTAAAGAGCCGAGGTGGCACAGTGGTTAGGGTGCAGTACTGCAGGCTACTTCAGCTGACTGCTAAGCTGCAGTTCGGTGGTTCTAATCTCACCGGCTCAAGGTTGACTCAGCCTTCCATCCTTCCGAGGTGGGTAAAATGAGGACCCGGATTGTTGTTGGGGGCAATATGCTGACTCTGTAAACCGCTTAGAGAGGGCTGAAAGCCCTATGAAGCAGTATATAAGTCTAACTGCTATTGCTATTAAATGGAGGGATGGCATTTAGGAGTGGTTGGCACAGCAAGTTCTGAACATCTTGCACTTCTATCTGGTAGGAGGGAAATTTGTCCAGGATGTTTGTATTGACTGTCTTGTAGAAGTAGCACACACACACACACACACACACACCAAAAAACACACACAACTCACAAACAGAATGAACAGGGATGGGATTCTACCGGTTCAGACCAGTTCGGGCGAACTGGTAGCTCCAGCAATAAGCTGGTAGCGAACCAGTTCACCCTGACAACGAGATGGGCCCACCCTCTGCACCATTTTTCTACCTTTATCTTCTCAGCTGATTCACACGGCAGAGCAGATTGCTGCGCGAATCAGCTGTGTTACTCCTCCAAAGAAACCCGAAATTGAAGATTTTCTTCAAACTGCGTATGCGCGCGATCACTGAACCAGTTGTTAAACTGGGAGGATCCCACCACTGAGAAGGAGGCAAATTCCATGGGTGAGGGGGCGTGCCTCCTCAGCCAATTCCCTCATTGAAGAGGTAGCAGAAAAGAGATCACCAAACCCCAAACCCTGATTCACAAATGATGCTGCTTAGTTGGCAAGTAAGACAAAATATGTTGCACTGGTGATCTCATTAGTAGGAGTCCCAGGGCTCATTGTGCGCAATTAAAAAAAAATGTTAACAGCCTGGATTGCACACTGGCTTAATTTGGCATCAGGAATCCTGGATGCAGTAAACTAAGAGCTAAAGCAGGTTCAGGAAGCAACCCTTGGAAATGGGCAGCCTGTAGTTATTTACTAAAGCAAAACCATAGCCATGAAAAATTTTGGGGCTTGCACTTGCTTCAAACCTGACTGGAACCTCACAGAAAGTGATATCAAACATCTAAAAATAATTGGCATAGAAAATTGGATATTGTAAATTTCTTTGCAGAAATTTTGCCCTGGCTGCTAGACCTTCATGGGTTGAAAGCTCTCCTTTTGGGAACCACTGAAGGGATACTTTTCTGCTGCCTCTATCAATGCCTTAAACTTTGTGTTGAAAAAACAATTAAAACTCCCATCAAATCTCCCTCATCAAATCAATTCCCAATCTTGGCCCAGAAAAACTGTGTTACTCACACTTATTTAAGCCCAATGGGGGGATTGTAGAAAGTCAGGAAGCTCCCCCGCCCCAGAAGAATGAAATAGTTTGGGAAATATTAAAAAGGCAGAATATTATATTTCTCCAAAGGGAGAAATATGTATATATTTTAGAGGTAGAAAACAGCCCCAGTCTCCCAGCCCCAAGTAGAAACTGAGGAGGCCACCTTTTAGAAATGCAGATTTGGTAATCCATTCAAGGCAGGATATTTTGAAACTCCCTGCAGCAAAGTCTGAACTAAGGCACAATGGTAGGATTAGCCTCTCAGTCAAGATCCAACAAAGGACAAAGCCATTAAGCCACAATAGGAATTGCCCAACACCTTTCTAGAGCACAAGCCCTTCATTACAATGCCCCCAAAGCAGTTCAAACTTCAACCAAACTTAGCTCAGACAAACACCTCAGATTTGCATTCCCCTTTTGCCCATAGAACCAGCTTTGACCCCTACATGACCTATAAGAATCTGACAACAGCCAATAGAACACATGCTCTTGCACAGGAACAGGAAGCTCAAGAGTGAAGCCCAAAGAAGATATTAAAAATACCCACTCTCAACTCCATTTTGTCAGCTGCCTAGAACCACAAACCCATGTGGTCCTTCTTCATCAGTAAACCAGTGTCTTTCTCCTGGCTTAGAACTGAACCAGGTGGATATTTCTTCCAACAAAACAATTAAGATTAATATGAATGAGATCAATTTAGGAATTAGATGTGGGATCTTCTTTCTTACCCCAGCCACCACCTCCCACATTTGCTTATTTACAATATTTCTCATAGCTTATAGGAAATGAATTTTCTTTTCTTTTTCTACCTTGGAGCCTGCTTTTCCAACTTCTCCCCTTTCCCCTTGTTCTCCCTGTAAAAGAAAAAAACATAGAAGAAAATTAGCCCCCCAAAAGGACAATGTGAAATACAACTATTGAATAAGGACAGAATTAAATATTTCAAAGAACACTTGGGCTTTCTAAAAATAGAGGAGAGCCTAGGATGTCCTAGGAGTTTTATACCGAAAATGGCTTTCTCGCAATTTCCATCTATCAGTTCTAGCTCTTCCTTCTAAGTAAACGAAGAAACATCCATTGTGATTTATTAAATTCAAGTTCGTAAAAAGGGTGGAAGAATGGCGGCTGACACGTTTTTACACATGCAAATGTGGAGGTTGCTTTATTTGTGCAAGGAAATGGTGCACGCTCCATTCTGTGCAAACAATTTACACAAGACCTCTATATTTGATGTCCTGCATAGTAGCTTCCAGATATTTGAAACACCTATTATGGCTCCTGGATTCCCCCCCCCTTTTTTTCCCCCAATATACTTATTTTGGAATGAGGAAGCCACAATTTTTCAGCCACTAGCCACTGAGTTTAGGCAAAAATTCATCATGAATCCTAGTACTAAGTAAAGAAGCAAGAAACGTAATGACTGTTTGGAATTATCAGACTACGGAATGGTTTTGGCTACCCCTGAGAAGCGTTTGGAGACTACAGCTAGTCCAGAACGCAGCCGCGCGAGCGATATTGGGTGTACCGAGATACACCCATATTACAATTATCTTCCGCGAGCTGCACTGGCTGCCAATTGGTCTCCGAACGCAATTCAAGGTGTTGGTCATTACCTTTAAAGCCCTACATGGCTCAGGACCAGCATATTTGCGAGACCGCCTACTGCCGCATATCTCCCAACGGCCGATAAGATCCCACAGGGTGGGCCTCCTTAGGAAGCCGTCAGCCAGACAGTGTTGGCTGGCAGGGCCTTGGAGGAGGGCCTTCTCTGTGGCTGGTCAGACCCTGTGGAATCAGCTACCACCAGAGGTTCGGACCCCACCCACCGTCATGGCCTTCAGAAAAGCTGTTAAAATCTGGCTGTTCCGGCAGGCCTGGGGCTGTTGACCTTATTATGTAGGGTCCAGCCCCACTCTGAATGTATATGTGTTGGAGAGTTTTTAAATCTTTATTTTTATTTTGTTTGTTTTTTTCTTTTCTTGTTTTGTGTAAGCCGCCCGGAGTCCTCCGGGATTGGGCGGCCTATAAATCTAATAAATTCAATTCAAATTCAATTCAATTAATTTAAGTCCTTCCAGTAATGAGATCAGCAAATATTTGCCCCTATGTTTACTTACTTTTGAGCCTGGGAGACCAGGCAAACCATCTTGACCAGAATTTCCAGGTAAACCCTAAAGAAAAAAGAAAAACAAGTCATGCATATTAATTTCTGGGTTCAGACATGCCTGGTTTTACTTTATAAAGATGGGCATCATTTTCTGCATCGTAAAAAGAAATAAGGAGAAATTTCCTGACAGTTAGAACAATTAATCAGTGGAATAGCTTGCCTCCAAAAATTTGGGGATGCCCATCACTGGAGGTTTTTAAGTAGAGATTGGATAGCCATTTGTCCGAATGGTATAAAATATCTTGCTTGAGCAGGGGGTTGGACTAGAAGACCTCCAAGGTCCCTTTCAAATCTGCTATTCTGTAAAGCTTCAGTTCAGATACAGGATATGGTTTAAAATGGTTTATTCAAGTTGTTAGAATATTCATGACTGGGAGAAACATGGTAACAAGCCAATGAATAAGCATAGCAACTAAGTCAGGCAATGGGAGCTTAAACAAATCTGAATCTGTGCTAAGAATCGTAACTGAAACTTCTCTGTCTGCTCTGAACTCTGAAATGAAACTAGCTGTTCTCTCCTGCTTGTGTTCTGCTTGTAACTTCTACTATGTTCGAAAAATCTTCTATTGGTATTGTACATTTATTCATCTGTTATTATGTATATAAAGAAGTTAATGAATCCAACTGAATCAGTTATCTGTGTGTGCTTTCTGGATTTGATTTCTCTGCAACAAATTCTGACACAAGTTCCCTCTTTAAATCAGATTAGGTGAGTTAGGGTAGATTTGTTAATTGACAAATATTTGCACAAGTCTCCTTTTAGTAAACCAAAGGGAGGATTTGAACAAAAACATTTGCATCTCGATTACAATTTGAATCAATGTGTAATAATTGATTGATTTCTACTAAAGCATCACCACACAGCTTCCGAATGACATGAGAAACTATTGTGAAGCTTTCCATCATTCCACAACATTGACTGAAAAGCAAGTTGAGAAGCACACCACTCATTTGAAGGATTACAACCTATGCCAGGGGTCGGCAACCTTAAACACTCGAAGAGCCAGAAAGGTCCTAACCGGAAGCCCCCATTCAATTCTGGAGCTGACCGGAAGTCCGCTCCCCCACCATAGAGTCTCCTTCTCACGCATCTTTTTCCCTTTGCCAATCGGAAAGCCAGTTCCCACACCATAGAGTCTTCTCCTAGCGCAGCATCCATTTCCTCTACCTGTCCTAACAAAAGCCCTATCAATTGTGGAGCTCACTGCGACAGGAAGCCACAGCAGAGGAATGAAAGAGCCACATGTGGCTCCAGAGCCGTGGGTTGCTAACTCCTGACCTATGCATAAGGCCAAGGTTGGGACAGGTGAGATTCTGTCTCAGAGATTGGCCAATGCAGTGCTAGAAATTTGTCCCACGTTTGGAGAAAAGGAATCAAGACTAAAACGTATCTGAGGAAGAAATCTCAAGGATCTCAACAGAGTTGAGCTAGCTGACTAACTATGGTCATGAACACCTTTCAAAGCAATTCAAGAGAGCAGTTTCAGCAATGGCCATCAGATGTCAGCAATGGCAAAGAAAAGGATCTCAAGGCTTGTTGGAAACTTGAAAATAGTTTGAAATGGTTATTGAAGTTCAGCAAAAAGTGTAGAAACTTAGGACTGACTTAACATACAAATTGCTACACCTTGCTTTATTGAATAAGCCACAAGGGCTGTGTTTTTATTTCATTAAGGCAGCAACCCCCAATCTTGTGGACTTTTTTTAAAATTAAGGGCCAGTATGCTCCAACAGCTTCATAAATGATCTAGATGGGAGGATAGAAAGGAGCATATCAGATTTCCAGATGACAGCAAGTCATGGGGTGGGATTCAGCAGGTTCAGACCAGTTCAGGCAAATCGGATGCGAATTTTACATCTGGTCGGCAGAAACGGTAGTTGCAAAGACTGGCTGGCCCCGCCCACCTCACCCTACCCCTGCATGTGGCCTGTTTTGGATGCCAGTTAAGTGCAGGACCCGCATGGAGGCTCTGGGAGGACAAAAGCTCTCCCACCCCAGAAGTTCTGAAAGTTTAGAAACAGGCTCATTTCTGGCCTCTGGAGCCCAGGGGAGGCTGTTTTCGCCCTCCCGGAGGCTCGATGGAAGCCTCTGGAGCCTAAGGAGGGTTAAAAAGCCCCCTCTGCTGTGGTGCAGGAGACTGAGTAGGCCACACCCGCCAGGGCCTTGCCCACCCAGCCACTGGGCAGAGAACCAGTTGCTAAAAGGTTTGAATCCTATCCTTGCAGCAAGTTCTGGGGAATTGTTAACACGTTGGAAGATAGACTCCAGAAATTTCTGAAGGATTTTTATAGACCTGAGACTCGAGCCCTAGCCAACAAAATGCAATTCAGTAGTGAGAAAATTAAGGTCTTGCACTTTTCCTCCACTCAGGCAGGAGAAAACCAAATGCACAAATACAGAATAGGCAGTACCTGGCTCAATAATTGTAACTGTGAGAGGGAGCTTGGTGTAATAGTGGGCAACCATTTAAGTATGAACCAGCAGTGTGTTGCAGCTGCCAAAAAGTTTATAGTTTATAGTTAGTTTTATAGTTTATAGTTTTATTGATTTGTATGCCGCCCACTCCCGAAGGACTCCGGGCGGCTTACAATAAAACAAGGGAGGGGGGAATAATACAAAAACAACATTAAAATATGCAACAATCACAATCTCCGGGGGGCTGGATATATATCGAGGGCCCCCCGGCCTGCTGGAGCAGCCAGGACTTAACAGCTTTGCGGAAGGCCGGGAAGGGTAGTAAGGGTCCGGATCTCCACGGGGAGGTCGTTCCAAAGGGCTGGAGCTGCAACAGAGAAGGCTCTCCCCCAGGGAGTCGCCAGCCGACATTGGCTGGCAGATGGAATCCGGAGGAGACCTAACCTGTGTGATCAAATCGGTCTATGGGAGGTGATCAGCAGGAAAAGGCCAATACAGTCCTAGACTGCATCAGCAAAGGGGTAGCATCAAGATCCCAAGGTGATACAACTGCTTTATACTGCGCTATTGAGGCCACACTTGGAATATTTGTCCAATTCTGGTCACCATAATAGAAGAATGCTGGGACCTTAGAAAGAGTACAACAAAGATGTTAAGGAGGTCTGGAGGCTAAATTGTACAATGAACAATTAAGGGAACTTAGCATGTTTAGCCTAACAAAGGGAATAATTAGGGGTGATATGATGATGCTAGCTGTTTTCTAGTGCTTGAAGACCTGCCACAGAGAAGAGAGGGCTGACTTATTCTCCAAAGCATTTGAAGGTAGAACCAGAAGTCATGGCCGAAAGCTCGTTAACGAGGGATCCAATCTGGAACTAAGGAGAAATTTCCTGATGGGGAGAACAATTAATCGGTGGAATTAATTAGAGTCATAAGTAAGGATTGGCAGCAAATGGGCTGATGCTAGCAAATGATAATTGGACTAATCATTATCTTTGATTGCTACTCTTTTAAGTTATCTTAAGATAATTTAAAAGAGTAAACGATCAAAGATAAAGTCAGGTAATGGTTATCTTGACTTTGGAAGAGGCTGTTTGCTTATTTTAGCTGTGTATTCAACCAAAGGCACACGTATTGACATTGAAGATTCTATGACATGAACTCACTGGTGGCCCACTGTCACCATTTCTGCCAGTTTCTCCTGGTTTGCCCTAGGATAAGACAAAATAAAACACAGTAAAACAGATTATAATATAATAATATAATATAATATAATATAATGCAATGCAATGCAATGCAATGCAATGCAATGCAATGCAATGCAATGCAATGCAATGCAATGCAATGCAATGCAATGCAATGCAATACAATACAATACAATACAATACAATACAATACAATACAATGAGGTTTCCTGGCATTCTCTGCTACCCATTTTCAGCCAGGTCACAACAAAAACTGCTCTGGGTTCTGTTCTACTTGGTTTTGGGGATGCCTTCAAGTCAGTCTCGAGTCCTGGAAAAGTCCCTGCAGGTTTTTTTGGCAAGATTTCAGGAGTGTCTTGTCATTGCCTGTTTCCTAGGGCTGAGAGAGAGTGACTGGCCAAGATTACTCAGCTGGCTTTGTGCCAAAGGCAGAACTAGGACTCACAGTCTTCTAGTTTGGGGCCTTACCCATTCTACTAATTTGACTGTCACTATGGCGTAATGCTTATTTTTAGATTATATACTGAGTTAGATCTGCACTGTCCTCTTTCCAGCCCTGCCTTTTTTTTCATAAATATAGGAAGAATTTTTTTTCCATACCTTCCTTTATCTGACTTCTCCTTTAGGTCATGTGTTGACAAGAGGTGGTATTCAGCCAGTTCTGACCAGTTCTGACAAACCGGTAGCAGAAAATTTGAGTAGTTCGGAGAACCGGCAAATACCACCTGTGGCTGGCCCCGCCCCCATCTATTCACTGCCTCCCAAGCCCCAGCTGATTGGAATACCAGCTGATCAGCTGGGTCTTCTTCTGTTGCCCTGCACAGGAGCTGGAAAGCAGGTTAGTGGAGTGGGGAGGGAATGGGGATTTTACAGTATCCTTCCCCTGGAGTGGGCTAGAAATGGAGATTTTACAGTATCCTTGCCCTGGAGTGGGGAGGGAATGGGGATTTTGCACTATCCTTCCCCTGTCATGCCTACCAAGCCACTCCCACCAAGGACCGCCACCCTGACAGAACCGGTAGTAAAATAAATTGAATCCCACCACTGGTGTTGACCATGGTCAAGCAGATTGCACCCCCAGAGAGAGATCTCCTGCCAAAGATCACCTCTGAATCTCAGATAAAGAGATTCTAACATTGCTAACTTTCCTGTTTATATATTAAAAATATAATGTTTTCCTTACGGGAGATCCAGCAAGTCCAGGAGGCCCTGGAGGACCCTACAAATAATGTAGAAGACAAAGACATTACATTGTAAACTGCCCAATGTCATTGATTGAGATAGGCTGCTATAGATATTGAATAAATGAGCAGATAAATTACATGAAATCGATCAATATGTTTTTATCACCAGCATTGTTTGTAACTTTCAGTGATTGCAGAGACACCCACTCGCTACCCGCTAGAGGTAAAATGCCTCTACTCTGTGTACAAAATAGAGCATTTCAACAAAGGCTACTTTTCCTAACACTATACTTGTATAACGCAGTTTGCCCAAAAGGCAGTTTGACTGATGGGAGAACTGAAAAGTATAAATGTGAAAAAAAATTAGTTTTCATTGCTTTATTCAATGTAAGCACCCTTTTTTTTTCTGCCAATGAATGGCACTTGAGTGACATCTGCCTTGCCAGAGAAATGATAAGGGATCTAAATAAAATGAATACGCAGTATTCTTCTTCTGCGAATTGTTGAAGGCACAGTTCACTATGCGTTTGTTGTATTCACAAGAAAGAAGTGATTGGTATATATAAATATTGCTCATACTCCCCAAATCCATGTGTGCTCTTCTTGTTCATTCAAGAAGGTATAGGGTAGCGTTGGCAAACCTTTTTGGTACCGAGTGCTGAAACGGGAACATGCATGTGTACATGGGAATGCTGGAAACTGGAAGAACAGTTCCCTGGTGCCGTGACCCGACAAATGCGCGAACGACAAAAGCGTGCCGACAAAACCGCGATGTCAAAAGCGTGCCAACAACAGCGTGTCGACAAAAGCGCAACGACAGAAGCGCGATTTAAGTTAAGGTAAGGTTTAGGGTTAGGTTTAGGGTTAGGTTTAGGGTTAGGTTTAGGGTTAGGTTTAGGGTTAGGGTTAGGGTTAGGGTTAGGGTTAGGGTTAGAGTTAGGTTTAGGGTTAGGTTTAGGGTTAGGGTTAGGGTTAGGGTTAGGTTTAGGGTAAGGGTTACAGTGCGCTTCTGTCAGCGCGCTGTTGTCGGTGCGCTTCAGCGCTCATTCGTCGGCATGCTTTTGTCGGCGCGGTTTTGTCACCGCGGTTTAGTCAGGCGCACTTTTGTCGTTCGCGCATTTGTGGTGGAACCCCCTGGTGCATGCATGTTTCTGGTTTCCAGTGCATGCATGCGTGCCAGTCACCTGGGCTTCCAGTTTCTGGTACACATGCACACACAAAGACCAGTTGGCTGGCGCACATGTGCACACCGGAAACAGGAAGCACAACTTCCATGCACACCAGGGAGCTGCTCTTCAATTTTCCAGTGCTCCCGGATGCGTGAAGACCAGCTGGAACCCAGAAAGGTGATGGCTGGCATGCCCATAGAGATGTCTCTGCATGCCACTTCCGGCACACGTGCCATAGGTTCACCATCATGGGCATAGGGTCTCTGTCAAACCTTCCTCAGCTTGAACCTGCTTGAGCATAGGGTTGGATTAGAGGACCTCTGAGGTCCCTTCCAACTCTGTTATTCTGTTAAGAAATATCTTTGAACTTTGATAATTTTGAACTTTGATATTTCTGTTAAGAAATATATTTGAACTTCTTGATGAGTTCCCCTCCCCTCTCGACCTGTGTGGTGGTGTGATTCTTGGCTATTTTAACTACTTGTATTGTGTTTTATGTTCCCCTTTTCCCCTTTTGAGTTGTTCGCCGCCCTGAGTCCCTCCCGGAGAAGGGCGGCATACAAATAAAATAAATCTAAATCTAACTTCTTGCCTGGTTCCAGGCTCCTTTTAAAAAAATATATTGCTATTTGATATATTTTTTTCTCTTTCCTCCTGCTCCTCTCTCCACAAACAACTCAATTTACCAGAAGTTTTACAGTAATTGAAAAAAGTCTAGCCAGCCTAAAAGAGAAACTGAGTTAGGAAAAGGTCAATCTACTCTTAACATGGGAAAAGGTAGAGCTTTTATAACATTTGTTCTATGTTGTTTGGGTTCATCTCACATTTCAAACTGTAATGAGAAAATGTCAAGGTGTTCTTTTTCCAGTAACTAACATGGAATTAAAAAAAAAAAAAATCTAATACAAAACAAAAGTCCAAAGAGCAAGAATGTGCTCTTTTTGCACAGTGATCACAAAAGAAGTCATGATTTTTTTAAAAAAAAATATATATAAAGTGAATAATTCATTCAAGTAGTTCACGCTATATAACGTATTGTAGGTTTTGAGCCTTCTCCAAGAAAATTCAAACGGTAAATTCTCAAAGCCTGGAATTTGTGCTTTGATCTTCTTTAAAGCATCACTTACACATGGGGCACTCTGTGAGTAGACCAATTGTACTTCAAAGGGCAATTCAAAGTGTGTTAAACTATTTAACTTTAATAGCTGGATTGTGCAGTGAGTCAGAACACACAGTTGTCGTTGATTGATTGGAGACTTCTAGCTCCTCCGGGAGGCAATTGGTTGCTGTGAGTTTGAAAGGGCCATTTCCCTTTTTTCCCACCTTTTTCTTCTTTATCCTCCATGTGTGATTTACCTCATGATGCTCCAGCTTGCCTGACTATCTAGTTTGCTGTATATATTGATATAAAATATTTTTTTTTAAAAACTGCAAGTACGTGTCAGCATCTATGACTTTATTTGGACACCGGCTGCGCAATTCCTTGACAATGTGTCAACAAATGGCTTAGGGGATTTTGCCTGAGGGTCAAAAACCAGATGCATTTTGCAAATGTAGTCGTGGAAGGCTTTGCAAATAAACCAAGCTCTGTAAATAAAACAGCACCAAAACTAACGTTCAAGTAGAAAACAGCCTATTGATCTTACACCACACAAGCATTACAAGCTTGATTTTTTTTCAGCACCTTGGACAGAGATCAGAGTGGTAACCCACTTCAGTCTTACTTACAGGCGGTCCAGACAATCCATCAACTCCGGCAAGGCCTACTTCTCCTTTCTTGCCCTAAGAAGAGAGAACTGAAAGTTATGAACCACGTCATGCAAAGAAACAAGTTGAACTGATCATTCAACCGATTCATTATGAGTCATAAACTAAAGCTATATTTTAAGTAAAATGATTCCTTGGATTTTCAAGGGGTCTTCTTAAGTTTTACAGTATCTGTTTTAAACAGAATTATAATCCTTGCTTTTGATAGGATTAGGGGAGCTTTCAATAAAAAAAGGTATCCAGATATTTCAACTGGGCCAAAATGCTGCAACCATATTGGACTAGACCAGGGGTCACCAACCTTTCGGACCTCAGGGACCACTAAATTCATAATTTTGAATCCTGCGGGCTACTAATATGATCTGCCTACTGACCGGCTGGGTGGGCGTGGCAAGGTGGGCATGTGACTGGGTGGGTGTGGCCAACTCAATGTCACTCATGCCAAGGGTACCTTGCCAGCCTCTACTCACCCCTCCCTTCCCAGCCACTCCTCGCTTGCCCGCCTGGGCTTCTTGGGGCCCCAACAGGAAGCAGTTGCTGGAGCTAAGCAACCACCACGAGAAAGAGTAGGCAAAACAGCTGGTTCAGTTCCAATTGGATCTGACCAAGAAGGAGCCTCAGCAGAAGCACCTCACCGAAGACTACAAACATAAGTTTTCCAAGCAGAGGGAAGACCTGGGGGAGTGCAAGGCCAGGTGCCAGCGCCTGGAGGCTTAGTGGGCTGAGATGGTCAGCCAGTTCCAGACCATGATGCAGACCCACTGGAGTGAGGCCCTCCGGCTCCTTGCCACCAGCGACGCTTCCTTCCAGCCTTTTCCCAAAACCCTGCACTAGGAATCTGAAGCAGACCCCAAGTTGAAATTTCCCCCCACCTCCGACTCACACAAAAAGATCCCGAGGGGGGGAGACTCTCTGCAACAACACAAACGTTCATTGCACTTATCTGGCCCAGGGGCCGTAGTTTGAGGACCTCTGATTTAGTGCAATATTTAAAAAATGCAAATAATTTTTCTGTGGACCATCAAAATTTTCTCATGGACCACCAGTTGGTGACCGCTGGACCACAAGACCTCCAAGTCTCCTTTGAACTCTTATTATTCTGTTACAAGAAAAAGCCAATGAAAATTAATGAAGAATCAGGAAATGAATTGTCTACTTCTGGCCAAGAAGAGTTGTTGGTGCTATGTTACAACCTGAGTAGAATTTAATTATCAGCCAGTGTGATTAGATTTTTGGCATAACTATCATGTTGGAATACCACCATCTGTGTGGTTTCCACACTGTGCTCAAAGCATTTGTGTGTGTGTGTGTGTGTGTGTGTGTGTGTGTGTGTGTGTGTGTGTGTGTGTAGCCGAGGTGGCTCAGTGGTTAGGGTGCAGTACTGCAGGCCACTTCAGCTGACTGTTATCTGCAGTTCAGCGGTTCTAATCTCACCGGCTCAAGGTTGACTCAGCCTTCCATCCTTCCGAGGTGGGTGAAATGAGGACCCAGACTGTGGGGGCGATATGCTGACTCTGTAAACCGCTTAGAGAGGGCTGAAAGCCCTATGAAGCGGTATATAAGTCTAACTGCTATTGCTATTGCTATATATAGCTTTTTGAAATAGTCCACATTCCTTTCATTGCAAGCAGGGCTGTTAAACAGGTCTTCTTTGGTTCGATGGAAAATGAAGGAGCTAAAAAAAAATAAACCTGTAATTCAATATAGATTTATAGCACACCAGGGAAATTTTAGTCTCACTTCTATATGAGAATTTATTATCCCAGAGTCCATTACATTATTTTTTTATGGGTTACCTGGTACAATTTTCATTACTTTAGCAGAATGGAATCATGCCAGAAAAAATATGAATTCCCACTCTGCAGCCCAGAAATTAGCATGTTTTTTTTTTAAAGTGACCCAGAGAGAAATGAATAGAGATGGAGATGAAAGAGAAAAAGATGGTTTCTAACAGAGAAAACTTTAATTGAGCCAGATATTTAATTCCAAGATAATACAAAGAATTTGGGAATGAGTTTTCAAAGCTCACCAACACCACAGACATTATCTGGGGGGGGGGGGGCGTCAATTTTGGAGACATAACTGTTGTGGCCCAGCAGGAGCCGTTGGAGCTGGCACCAGACTCCGACAGCGAGGGGCCCTATGAGTTGGCTCTGGAGGATGTGGAGGACCCTGGACAGGGTTCCGACTCCGAGCAGGTCGCAGAGAGGCTGGTTGGCCACCAGGTGGCACCTGAACCTTGGACCAGTGGAGAGGAGACAAGGGAGAGTGATCCAGACGCCAGTAGTGAGTTGTTCCTGGATGCCCGGCACCGAAGAGCTAATAGGCGTCAGGAACAGTTGCGCAAGTACAGGAGGTAATTGCACTCAGCTGGTGGTCATTAGGCTCCTCTCCAGACTATAAAAAGATTGCTTGTGCACACGGCCCTCTTGCAGAAGTCAACACATTGACTAAAAGTTGGAGAACTTTTGTAACTAGCTTGGCAGGCTGGATTGTTGCCAAGGCTTGTCTGAGTTGCTGCCAAGGTCCTTATCTGTTTGTTCTGCTTGGCTTTCAGCCACCGAGGTTTTGGTTTCTTGCTAATAAAGTACATTCCAGCTAAGCTTGTCTCGGCATTTGTTATTGGATGGAGGAGGGGGTCAGAACACATAATCATGTGTCTATTTCCTGCTAAACCAGCTTAGGGCACCATTTCCCAGGCTGTTTCCAGGCCATTTTGTGGTGCTCACCCATTAAGACCAGCTAGCCGGCATGCTGGAAACCAGAAAAACAGCTGGCGACGGCGCATGTGCCCACAGAGAGGGCTCTGCATGCCACCTCTGGCACGTGTGCCATAGGTTTGCCATCACAGTTCTATTGCTTACTATGTGTACCCTTAAAATAAGTTTTATAGAGAAGGAAGCAACCTGCTGGGTTCATAAATATGCTGCCTATCTCCCTGGTAATCTATAGTATATCCCACCTCCACGTATTGTAAACACACAAACACATTTGTCAGCATGGCAGCAAATACCTCTTCCGCTTTACCACTATATCCCTAATGATGCCCACATAATGATTTGCAGTGTGGAGAGAGTTCTAAACCCTCATCTCGTTCACCCTCCTCTTTCTGTATTGATCAGCAAAGAGCCCAGAGGCAGCACAGGAATGGCAAGAACACATTCTCAGAATTGGCAACTAACACCGGGGATTTCCTGCTACATCCCAGGAACACAGAAGCTAGAGCCGAGGAGACACAGTGGTTAAATGCAGCACTGCAGGCTACTTCAGCTGACTGCAGTTCTGCAGTTCGGCTGTTCAAATCTCACCGGCTCAAGGTTGACTCAGCCTTCCATCTTTCCGAAGTGGGTAAAGTGAGGACCCGGATTGTTGTTGGGGGAAATATGCTGACTCTGTAAACCGCTTAGAGAGGGCTGAAAGCCCTATGAAGCGGTATATAAGTCTAACTGCTATATGGAGAATGGGAGATATATAGTCAAAATAACATTCCTTTCTCAGAGAGTCAAGGAGATCTTGCTCTGCACCTGGAGTGGTGTGACTGGGAGGTATCTCCAGTTGGGACGGTGCCTGATTGGACCATGTCTAACTGCTATTGCTATTGCTATTGCTATTGCTATTGCTATTATAAAACGTGGATGGCAATAGGCAAGAGAAAATGAACCGTTTCTACTGGCAGCCTAAAGCAAGATGCAAAGCTGTGCCATAAAATTTGCATGGCTGCCGAATGTGGGAAGCCACATGTGGCTTTTAATGTCTGTGGAGTGTCTTGTCTTGTCCCAAAGGTGCTTTTTCAAAAAGGCAACCAGGATTTGTTTTTATCCTTGAAGACATTTCACTTCTCATCTGAGGTTCAGCTCTGATAGAATGGTGAAAAATACAGTAATTTTCTTAGCTCAAAGCAAGAAAAGGGGGGGGGGAGGAGACTGGGAGTATTTTTATCTTCTGCAATAAAGCAGACAACTCTACTAGGAAGCAGAGGTTTTTTTAGATGGAAGCCTCTAAAAAGAAGAAGGATTGCTTACCCGTAGACCTGGTATACCTGGAGATCCCATCTTGCCTTCTGGTCCAGGTGATCCCTGAAAACAAGATATATTTTCTTCCTTTACATTGCATACAGGTCCGTTGAGATTAAATAGTTTCTATTTTGGGGGGTGATGTCATAGGAAAAAAAAATAGCTATCCCCTATAATATGAACCAAAGCAATGGAGATCCCCCTCAAATAGTGATAGCCAAACTGAGCACTTTGCTAATGGAGTGACAAAGATTTACATAGGGGATAGAAAAGGTGCATCGAGAGTGATGGGTAATTAATTTAGTTTATTTTATTTATTACACATTGTGTGCTGCCCATCTCATCTAGAGGCAGCTTACAAGCATTAAAACCTGGTAAATATTAAAACAATAAATAAGAACATTAGTAATAATTTACAGTTATGTAACCATGTGATCGCTATGAAACCATGTGATCCGGCCAGCCCACAGGCCGGATGAGTTATGTTCTAGCCACGCCCATATAAGGCAACTGGCAGTTGGAACAGAGTTTCTGTCGGGTGGGGAGGGGGAGTAGAACTCCTAACTCCTTAGCATCGACGTGTGTTAATATAATACTGTATAAGGAATACTGATGATCTGATGGTCATTTTGGAAAATCTTTTCTTAGTGAGTACTTAGAAGCCAAGAGGAACATATGTGCCAAATTTCAAGTTTGTAGGCTTTATGGTTCTGGAGATTTCGTGATGAGTGAGTTGTACCTGGCTTTTATATACATAGATTATATATAAAATATATAATCATTATAGCTATATATAATAATCATTATAGCTATATAATTATCATTATAATTCATTATAGCTTTATATAATGCAATTATACAAACAAGAAAAGCAATGCCAGATCACCGAAATATGCACCTACCTTCTTTCAACTAAGTTATACTATTGATCTGTTAAACCCGTATGGTGTACTATAGTGATTCCCTTCAATCTTTAACAGAAGTATTTCTCAAATTATCACTGCATTATTTCCTGACTTCAAAATGAAACATAGTCTAGTTTCAGGTGATGTTTAATGTACTCTATTATTATATACAGTAATGTCGGAGATGACCAGTCCCAAGCCCAAGGGAGGGGTCAAGTGGGCCATCCGCTTGGAGTCCCCTCAAAGATTAAATCTTAAAAAAGATTTAAGTTCAGCCCTCCTTGAATTCCATTGACTTCTTTGTCACCAATTTCCCTTGACCATTAGTAGGTCAGATTCTTGTAGAGAGCTAGCATTGAATAAACTTGCATTCATCTGAACAACCTTGGTTCCTGATTCCTGGCAAGTATTTCATTCAGATTACAAACAATTCATTCAGAAATAAAATTACTTACTGAAGTACCCGGACTTCCTGGAGGCCCCATAGGTCCCCGTGGGCCGGGAGCTCCCTATAAACAAATTTCAAAGTTAAAATAGGAACTGTGGAGTTTTGCTTTACATTAATACTCTCCTGATGGGATGAGTCCTGGGGTCTGAGATTTATAATATTCACTTTTCATCATCCTCTAAGAAGAATCTTTCTTTTTTACACCTCAAACTGTAGCCGTTGTACTGTACAGGTATACATGTATGTAGGTGAGCATGAGTGTGCACAAGAAGTGTGTGAAGGGATTAATTTAAAATCTGAAGAAAATAAAACCCATTAGAGCCTAAATTTCACTTCAGTATACACTATCAGCTGTTCCTTCACCTTGTTCTGGTGAAAAGATAAAGAACAATTCATTTGGATGAATTGGATGAACAATTCAGTGGTGGCTGAGGGTAACCTTGAAATAAATACTATTATGAGGGAAATTATTTTCCATCCACCGCCATCCAGAAGGTCAAAAAACCAAGATGGCGGCTATGACTATACTGTATAATCTTGCATTTGACACACATAAAAGGGGCTGAGGTCTTATCGCATAGTCAAAGCAGACTTCTTGAGTATGTTTTGATACCACCTTCAGAAACCCCTTGTCAAGCCTTGTAGATCTTCAGGCCTGCCACATTTATTGCTGTGGGAAAATGGGAGGGGAGATTATAGAGCCGAGGTGGTGCAGTGGTTAAAGTGCTGTACTGCAGCCACTTCAGCTGACTGTTATCTGCAGTTCGGCGGTTCAAATCTCACCGGCTCAAGGTTGACTCAGCCTTCCATCCTTCCGAGGTGGGTAAAATGAGGACCCAGACTGTGCGGGCAATATGCTGACTCTGTAAACCGCTTAGAGAGGGCTGAAAGCCCTATGAAACGGTATATAAGTCTAACTGCTATATGGAGTATGGGAGATATATAGTCAAAATAACATTCCTTTCTCAGAGAGTCAAGGAGATCTTGCTCTGCACCTGGAGTGGTGTGACTGGGAGGTATCTCCAGTTGGGACGGTGCCTGATTGGACCATGTGATGAACATGTGGGTGCTGGGCAGGGGCTTGAACTTTCATTTGGGTGGGGAAAACTTGGAAGCTTTCAGATTCGGGTTTCCCCAGATGTGCTAATATGACATCTCTAATAAAATGGAACTTTGAGGAACGTCAAGCCTCGGAGTCTTCTTTCATAGGGGGTGTTACTTGGAACTCTGACAGCCCTTTTATTAGATCAGTTTTTCATGACTTAAAAATGAAGAAATAGAAGTATCATTTCTGAACACAGGGAGAGAATGAGTTTAGGTAACCTGGAGAATATTCTAACCTGTGTGTGTATCACCTGCACTAAAAAAAAATTAGGAGGGAGGGAAGCAAGGAGGGAAGGAAGGAGGGAAGGAAGGAGAGAAGGAGAGAAGAAAGGAGGGAAGGAAGGAGAGAAGAAAGGAGGGAAGGAAGGAGGGAATGTAGGAGAGAAGGAAGGGGGAAGGAAGGAGGAAAGGAAGGGGGAAAGGAAGGAGAGAAGGAGAAAAGAAAGGAGGGAAGGAAGGAGGGAAGGAGAGAAGGAGGGAGGGAAGGAAGGGGAGTAGGAGAGAAGAAACAAGGGAAGGAAAGAGGGAGGGAGGGAAGAAGAAGTAGGACCGTTGTAAGATAAGATGGATCTTCAAATATATTGTCAACAGTAGGGGAAAATTGTTATAAATACGTATTATTAATAACAGTTATGAGATCATATAATTGTGAATGTATATATGAAATTGATAAAATAAAATAAATTATAAAAAAAAATTAGGAGCACTTACTTGTTCTCCTTTCAAGCCTTCGATCTCTACCTGAAACAAACAAACAAAAAAGATTATCTATTAAAAAAAAAGAAGGGAAAAAGAAACCTGATTTTTTTGGGGGGGGGATAGCAAAGAGGTATATAAGGATTATATTTAAAGTCCATATATTGAGGATTTCTTTGGGAGGGAGTGAATGGAGGGAAGAGAGTGAGAGTCATATAAAGCACACAAACGTACACCAGACATATTAGTGAAACACTTAACAATTCAGTATCTCAGCAATTATGTGAGAAGTCCCTTGGAAATTACATTTGAGAAACTCTTCCTGTCTGGCTTGGCACCAGCAATAATCAAATAATAAGAGTTAACTTATATCAGGGGTGAAATGCTACCGGTTTGAGCTGGTTCGCCCAAACCACTAGTAAAATATGCTACTGTTCACCTGAACCAGTAATAAAAAAAATGCATTATAAAGTAAAAAAGAAAATTCTGACAATCAGCTGTGCCTGGTTGTCTGTGAGGTTCCAGCTTGTTGCAGTATCCATTTTGTGTCAAGTCCAGCTGCTTTTACCGTGTATGTGAGTCAGTTGTGCAGCTTTTGTGTTATTTTTGTATAAAGTGTGATAGTTGGTTTTTGAGCTCACTGTGAGGTTCCTGCTTGTTGCAGGGGCCATTTTGTGTGAAGTCCAGCTGCTTTTATAGTGTGTGTGTGTGTGTGTGTGTGTGTGTCAGTTGTGCAGCCACGCCCACCTGGTCACATGACCACCAAGCCATGCCCACCAACCTACGCCCATTGAACCGGTAGGGAAAATTTTTGAATTTCGCCACCGACTTACATATTATACATTGGAGTCAGTGATACCAAACTGAATCGGAAGCAAGTACCTTATTTCCTATGACACAACTCTTGAGTCAGCTGCACTATATTTTATAAAACTACAGATTGGCCTGCATGGGGAATATTCATAAGCGATGCAATCCATCTTTAAAAGCTGGCGAGAGGTTAATTTATCAAATCTATTTCAGTTACTTGACACCCCCGTTCCCCCCCCCCCCAAAAAATGGTAAGGACTATGAAATATGAGACTATTTTGTTTTGAATAGCTACATGAAATGATCCCTTCAGCCTGTGGCACTTTGTACCTAATGAAATAACAATATCAATAATGAGGTTTTAATATAATTTGTAGGACAACTTCAGAACAGACTGAAAAATGGCTAATGTGAAGAGTGAATTCATGGTAACAGCAGTCAGAGTAGTTCAAAATGTTATTTTTTTATTGTATTTTATTGGTCATGTATGCCGCCCACTCCCGAAGGACTCCGGGCGGCTTACAATAAACAAAGGAAGGGGATAAATAGACAAATAGACAAACAACAATTTAAAATACACAACATTCATAGTTCCCGTGGGGCTGGCTATTTCAACAGCCCCCCAACCTGCCGGAACAGCCAGATTTTAGTGGCTATCCAGCGTATGTTTTCAAAAGTGACACACGTCACGTGTATAATCTAACCATCATTGTTACCATCAGTAATATATTAGGTTGTTTGATATTCATGCATACAACATGACTGATTTCCCCGTCTGTTTGCAACGATTTCAGGATTGTAAACTTAATCATAATTGTGATTAATGATCCTTAATCATAAAGATCATGTGTCAGGAATTGGCTTTGACTTCATTACCCCCACATTAGATCCATCTCATCCTGGGCACCCTTTTTTTTTTTTTGAACTATTACCATCTGGCAGACGGTACAGGACAATAAAAACAAGGAGAAAGAGGCTGAAAAACAGCTTCTATCCCGGGGCAGTAACTATATTGCATTCTACTGGTAGAGTACAATATTAATGCAATATCGGGTTTTCAATTCAATTGTATAGCATGAGAAGGTTGTGTGTTTGTATTTTATTTTTATACTTATAATGTACACTGAAGATGCCATTTAATTTCATTGAATGAGGTCCAATTACAATAAAGTAAACTGTTGTGACTCAGCAGTTCTGCTGAGAGTCTTTTCGGGGTACAAGATTCAGTATGCAGCTGGGGCTTGTGGGAGGCAGGTTTGGAGATAAAAGGACGGATGCTGCCACGCCTTAGTTGCAGGAGTCAACGTACGTTCCTTGGTGCGTGCCTTGGTTTGTACAACATTGCTTGTTACACTTGGATAAGTGCTTTGGTGTTTCATGTAAACCCTGATTCGTGGAGACTTTGGAAAAAGTGCATTGAAGTAAGAGTTTTGTTTTGCATTCTTGTCGGAGACTTGTATTTATATTATTTTTGGGCTCGAAGCCATTTTGAAACTGAGAACTGATAAAGAAAGACTTCCTTTTAAGTTTTGTCTGCCTGCGTTTGTTAAGAGCCGTGAAGGGGGGACAGAACATAAACTAAATACTAAAACTCAAAAAACTAAAACTAAATTATTAGCACAAGCTCTACTCAAGAATTCTACCTCTTAATCCCCATATTGCAAAGCACGAAGACCAGTTGGACACATTTCAATTTTTTTTAGCATTGATCCATGAATGTGAATATGGCTTCCTTTTTATCAAACATAGGAGATATTCACAAGGGTTATAAATCCCCAATCCCACACCAATTCCAGAGAGGTCATTTGTCACCATCCCACCCCGAAGCTGTGTATAAAATAAAAACTTACTGCTGAGCCTGGTTTACCAGGGGGACCGATATCACCCTATAATTAGAAACAAATCAGAGAGAAATAATTAGATGGATGACCTTTAAGAGGCTCCTACAGTCTGGTTAGCTGATTTATTTCTCAGCCTTGGCAACTATAAGATGTGAGGACATCAACTGTCAGAGGTCCACAGCCAACATGACTCTGAGAGTGAATCGTCATCTCTTAAAGTTATCACTCTTGAAAAACTCTCCTTTACATGCTGCCACACAGAAGGAGGAGTTAAGCTATCCTCCAAAGCACCTGAGGGCAGAACAAGAAGCAATGGGTGGAAACTAATCAAGGAGAGAAGCAACTTAGAACTGAGGAGGAATTTCCTGACTGTTGGAACAATTAATCAGTGGAACAGAAGTTGCCTCCAGAAGTTGTGAATGCCCCAACACTGGAAGTCTTTAAGGAGATGTTGGATAGCCATTTGTCTGAAACGGTATAGGGTTTACTGCCTAAGCAGGGGGTTGGACTAGAAGACCTCCAAGGTCCCTTCTAACTCTGTTATTCTATATTCCACATTTAAAAAAATTGACTGGGGAAAAAACTGAAAAAGGAGTGAGCAACACCAGTCCTCATAAACCTTCCTAGAATCCAAAAACAGTGATTTGTGTCTACATACACTCCACATATTTATCCCACCGCAATATTGGAGTACCTAAGTTTTGTGTGTGTGTATTTTACATTTTTCCCTTCCCCAAGCTCTGCTGAAGCCTGCAGAATGCTTCTGTGGCTGGGGGAAGGCAAAAACGCCTCTGTTTTTATGAAAACAGATCATCTCTGGGACCTCGCTGGGACTGGGATGTGCACACCATTAAAAAAGGAAAAAAAGTTGCATTGTTTCAATGAAGATTGTTCTGCACATGTGCAGAACAGAAAATAAAGGTGGTGGCGCCCAGGATAGAACTGGTGTGGTCATGTGTTCGACCGAGTTATTATCTATTCGTCCAAAACAGTCCAACCCGGTAGGAACCCACCTCTGCTATAAACAGATGCATGGAGTATTTGTATAGAGGCTACAAAATGGTATAGAAAAGGTTTGAAGGGGATGCAAACATAGGACCTGTTTAAAGCAGCAACATCTACAGCATTTTCAAGTCTGAAAACAGAAAATTTTCAGGCATGAGCCTGAAAAAGATGCAGTTGTTTTAAAAGGTCATCCATTTTTGGTAACTGTATCTTTAAAGCAATTTTTTTTTAAAAAGATGCATCTGCTTTCAAGCTTGCTGTCTTCTACATTCCAATTATTTTAAAAATAATTTTCAAAGCATGAATACACATACACCAGTCCTTTACATACGTGACCCAACAAATGTGCGCACGACAAAAGCACGCCGACAAAACCGTGGCACTAAAACCGCGACGTCATCAACGCGCTGACAACAGCGCGCCGACAGAAGCACGATTTAAGTTAAGGTAAGGGTTAGGGTCAGGGTCAGGGTCAGGGTCAGGGTCAGGGTCAGGGTCAGGGTTAGGGTTAGGGTTAGAGCGCGCTGTTTTCGGCGTGCTTCAGCGCTCATTCGTCGGTGTGGTTTAGAACTCACGGTTTTGTCACCGCGGTTTCGTCGGGCGCGCTTTTGTTGGTCGCCCTTTTGTCGATGAACCCTTTACATAATCCTCATTTTACCTTCTCTCCTTGTAGTCCTACAGGTCCAGGCTGACCTGGACTTCCTTTGGCGCCCTGAAATACAAATAACCAGATGTTAAAAGGTGTTCAAGATTTGTAATAAAATTTCAAATAAAGACAAGGATCAGACGAGATAAAAATTGCGTCTTCTTAAGAGGCCCAGAGTAAATTTATAGTAGAGTTTAATGTAATACCCTCAAGGTTAATGGTCCAACTCACAAATCCAACAAAAATAGACAACTTCAGGAACTTTAAAATCCCAAAAGCAAACTTTATTGAATACATCATTTTGACACTGATGAATGCAAAACCATCTCTAACTTTTCCCAGTCAATCCCTCATAGTTAAAGAATAGATGTCTCCCCTGCTCCCCATAGAATGCATCACATTAACCCAGGGGTGTCAAACTCACGGTCTGCAGGCCAGATGCATCACAAGCTGGCTATGTCCAACCCTGGTTTAGCAAAGGGGGAAAAAGTTGCAATACATCACATGATGACAACATGACGTCACATGTTTGACACCCCTGCATTAACCAATTATGAATCATTCTTTTGTTTTGAGAAAAGTCCATGGCTTGGGCGACACCTGAAGAAGTATCCTTGATGGTTACTTGGTTCTCATGATTGAAGTCTGGAACTTCCACATTTCACCTCATCCCCCCTTCCCCCGGTTCTTTGGCAAGTTGAAGAGCCATAGTATTTACCTGAAGCATAAGCTATTTCGATCTTGACACTCACACACTATCCCAATTTCAAATCAAAGCTATGTTGTACTGTAAAATTACCTCTAACCTTAAAAAATGATTGTTGTTTCCTATGAAAAAGATTGAGAGAGATTGAGATTTGTTTTATTTATATGCCGCCCTATTCCGGGAGGGACTCAGGGTGGCCAACAACTCAAAAGTGAAAAGGAAAACACAGAGTACAATACAAGTAGTTAAAATAGCCAAGAATCACACAGCCACACAGGTCGAGAGGGGAGGGGAACTCATCAACCCCAGGCCTGCTGGCACAGCCAGGTTTTGACGGCTTTTCGGAAGGCCTGGAGAGAGGTGAGGGTCCGAATCTCTGCAGGGAGTTCGTTCCAAAGGGCCGGAGCTGCCACAGAGAAGGCCCTCCCCCGGGTGGTAGCCAGATGGCATTGGCTGGTAGACGGAACCCGGAGGAGGCCGACCCTGTGCGATCTAATGGGTCTTTGGGAGGTAATTGGCAGCAGGCGGTCTCTCAAGCACCCAGGTCCAATACCATGAAGGGCTTTATAAGTTACGACTAGCACTTTGAAGCGTATCCGGAGACCGATCGGTAGCCAGTGCAGCTCGCGGAGGATAGGTGTAACGTGGGTGTACCGAGGTGCACCCACAATCGCTCGCGCGGCTGCATTCTGGACGAGTTGAAGTCTCCGAATACTCTTCAAGGGCTGCCCCATGTAGAGCGCAAAAAGATGTAAACTTGTCTGCTTTAAAGATGAGTAATAATATGTGGGGGAAGGTTTCGGTGGAACAAGTTTTGTCTTAACAGCAGTTTTTAGATGAGAGATTTTTGTTCTTTTAATTTGTTTTTGGAACATACAGGCAAATAAATCAAAACTATACAACTCACCTTTGAAACCCTATTGTACTGAGACTACTAATTCATCAAGCTTAGACAGGTAAACATCTAATTCCACCCATCTAACAATATAAGAACTGTGTTGATCCAACTAATTAATCATTTTGTATTCCTTCGTGGCCAACTGGTTCTTTCAGTAAACTCCCAAGCATGAAACATTAATGCCAGAAAAATAAAGCTATAAGAATTCAAAGAAGTAGTTATGACTAAATCATCCTGGTAAAAGGATGTCCATGAGAT
This sequence comes from Thamnophis sirtalis, assembly GCF_051295495.1. NCBI lineage: Eukaryota > Metazoa > Chordata > Lepidosauria > Squamata > Natricidae > Thamnophis > Thamnophis sirtalis. The sequence continues at coordinate 106,375,278 of NW_028261382.1, read as the reverse complement.
CATGAAGAGTCAGAAGCATGTATATTTTTGCTTTGTTCTGCATAATCCGAACAAATCTGACTATATTTCACTCAATCTGAACAAAGTTTATAGAATAACAGAGTTGGAGGGGACCTTGGATCTCAAGCAGGAGAACCTGTACCATTCTGGACAAATAGCAGTGTTCCAATATCTCAGGGGTTGCCACAAAGAAGAGGGAGTCAAACAATTCTCCAAAGCACTTGAGGGCAGGACAAGAAGCAATGGGTGGAAAGTCATCAAGGAGAGAAGCAACTTAGAACTAAGGAGAAATTTCCTGACAATTAGAACTATTAATCAGTGGAACAACTTGCCTCCAGAAGTTGTGAATGCTCCATCACTGGAAGTTTTTAAGAAGAGATTGGATAACCATTTGTCTGAAGTGGTGTAGGGCTTCCTGCCTAGGCAGCAGTTGGACTAGAAGACCTCCAAGGTCCCTTTCAACTCTGAATGCCATCATTCTGCTAAACAAATAATTCCCTCAACACTGTCAAATTATTTACTAAGTCTGCATTACTATTAGTCTTCTCATCATTCCCATCACCCGTCTTCTCCCACTTATGACTGCAGGACTGTAGCTTTGTTGCCTGTATCCTCACAATTTATATTGATATTGATTGTTTCCTGATACCCTACGAATATCATTAAGTGTTGTATCTTACAATTCTTGATGAATGTATCTTGTTCTTTTATGTACACTGAGAGCATAGGCACCAAAGACAAATTCCTTGTGTGTCCAATCACACTTGGCTAATAAAGAATTCTACTCTACTCTACCCTACCCTACCCTACCCTACCCTACCCAACTCTTTCCTATCCTATCCTATCCTATCCTATCCTATCCTATCCTATCCTATTTTATTCAACATACCTGTTTTCCATCCAAGCCAGACTTCCCAGGAAAACCGTCAAGGCCACGTTCTCCCTGAGCAAAGAAACATAAAAGCTCTGTTGGAGAACTCATTCCATAAAGTAATTTTGGAAAAGCTGCATTATTATGAACACATTTGCCTAGGTTTAAAAATGGAAGTGGATTGATTTGAACTGCTAGCTTTTAAAAAATCCTTTCTTCTTTGATTTTCTTTCATAGATTCTGAACTCCAATCTGCACTGTATTGTGTTCCTGGTTTTGCCTGTTCTCTTCTCTTTTGGCCAGCATGATGTTCAATTACCAGCCCAACTCTGGACAATATTGTATATCTCCAGACTATTCTCCATATATGTTTCTAAAATTAAACCCAGAAATTCCTCTACTTGTTCACTTCAGTGCTGAAGAGTGGCACGATGGCCTAGAGGGGGAGCTCTCATCTCACAATCAGGTTGCTGTGAGTTTGAACCTAGGTAGAGGCAGATATTTCGCTCTCTGGGCACACTGAGAATATATGTGCTGAGCAAAGCTCCGCATTGGCAACAAGAAGGGCATACAGCCATTAAAATATTCTGCTAGCTCCATTCAGTTGCCCAGACTCCACCCCACAAGAGATTATGGAGTCATTAAAAGATGGTCATGTTTACTTCAGTGCTAAGATTGAGAAACATCTGAAAGACAGTGAATTAATTATTCAATAAATAATAAATAAATTCAAATAATGAAGTGATATCTTTATGCAACCAATGTTTGGTCAATGACAAGGGCAAAGATTCCTGGTCACATTACATGCATGTAGCCTGCATAGAATATATTATATCTAATATGAGTTACCGTATTTTTTAGAGTATAAGATGCACCGGAGTATAAGACCCACCATGATTTTGAAGAGGCAAATTAAAAAAAAAGTTTTTGCACTCTGCAGACCTCCCCAAAATGGCCTCTTTTTCGTGAAAACTGGCCCATTTTTCCCCCCAAAAGGGGCATGCATATCCTTTGGGAGACTTATAGAGTGCTCCTGGGGGCGGGGGTGGGAGGTAAAATTGAGCAAAAAAATGGCCCATTTTCCCCTCATTTCTGCCCTCACCAGCCCCCAGGAGTACTCTATAAGTCTCCCAAAGGGTATGCACGGCCATTTTGGTGAAGTGATCAGGGTTTCAGGAGGCAAAAAAATTGCTGTATTTAGTGTATAAGACACACCCAGATTTTCAGACTCTTTTTGAGGGAAAAAGGTACGTCTTACACTCCAAAAAATACGGTATAAAGTAATCTAACTCTGTTGGACTTCCAGATAAATGTATTGTACAAAGTATAACACATTTAACATGGAATATCTTTCATGAGCCAATTCTATTCCAAACTTGCACTCATATTTATGTCATATTTATGTCATATTACTTGACAAATTATTTGTACCTTGTCACCACGAGGTCCTTTTTCTCCTCTTTCCCCTTGCAAACCCTAAAAAAAAAGAAAGAAAAAGAAAGTAGGAAATTACACAAATCACCAATTGACACCAATACCTTTGAAGATAACCAGATGAGCTATTGGCGGGCTAGGAATATTCACAAAGTGGCTTAATAAATATTGAGTACTGTTGAAGAAAGAAAATATCTTAGACTCTATTATTTTTGAAATGTACTTGAACTTGGTTGTCTTCTTGCAGATGTTTCAAAACCAAAATACCATATTTTTTCCCTCAAAAAAAAGAGGGTGAAATCTGGGTGCAGATTTATATACTGAATACAGCATTTTTGGCTTCCTGAAACCTCCCTCACTTTTGAAAAAATGGCTGTTCATAGCCTTTACGAGGCTTCCAGAGTGCTCTTGGGGGCTGGGGAGGCAAAAATGAGTGAAAAATGGGCCATTTTTTCATAGCCTCCTATGCATATATGCCCTTTTTGACAAAAAATTGGCCCATTTTCACAAAAAAACCAGGCTATTTTTTGCTCGTTTACACCACCCCCCCGGGAGCACTCTATAAGCCTCCTAAAGGCTATTCATGCCCTTTTGTTGACAAAAAAAACAGGCCCATTTTTGCGAAAAACAGACCGTTTTTGAGAGGCCTGCAGAGTGCCCACACTTTTTTTAAAAAAAATTGCCTCTTCAAAATCTTGGTGCGTCTTATGCTCCAGTGCATCTTGTATTACAAAAATATGGTAAGTAACATCATCAGTGCTAGCAGTATGGTAATCTGCAAAAAGCTCAGAGAGCAGCCAAGGACCCCACATAGAATAAAACTATACAGTAAGTTTTAAAATGTCTGTGCTAATTGGTCTTGGAGCATTGATCAACAAACTCAATAGTTTGTCTTTAATCTATTTTTTTAAAAAATAAAAGAAATAAACTGTTTTACAACCAGATAAAGGAAGCTAATGAAAAGTGAGTGACCTTCTTCAACAAAAAAACATTATCTCATCTGATGAACAGTGACATTATTGAACAAGCGAAAGCTGTCATTATAAAGGAAAAATATGCATAATCAGGGGTGGGATTCAACCAGTGTAACAACCGGTTCGTGTGGTTCGTTTGAAAACAGCTCTAAAACTTACCTTCTACTGTAGCCCCGGTGAGTAAAACAGCTGAGGCATGGCAATCAGCTCTGCCATGCCTATCAGCTGGGCTTCAAGCAAAGGAAATATAGGACAGACTAGCGCAACGGTGGATGGGCGGGGCCAACTGATTGCTGGAACTACCGATTTGTGCGAACCGGTCCGAACCGGCTGAATCCCACCCTAATCCATATGGTGAGTATTCTGACCCAGGCTTCCTTAAAAAGCAAGAAGCAGAGTCTTGGACCTGGCAAAAACCCCTTTTATTTATATGACTGTGAATTCCTTTCATTCACAGTCAGCAAGGCTTAGCAAACAGTCCTTCTGAGGAACATTTATCAACACGAACCTTATCTCATTTGGAGAGCTGCCAAATAACTAGTTTCCAAACGCAGGGCAAGGCAAAACTTGGCACAGAGTCTCTTATGGTCACAAACAGAATTCTCCACTCTTGAAAAGACCGAATAAATGAATTGTTTCCTGAAAAAGCCCACTCTCAGTTTGCTCCTCTTTTGTTTTCTATGGGAGGGGCCAATCACCTCCAAGGTGTGGTTCTACTCCCAAGTCGACCCTCTTTCTTAGTTGTTCTTGTCTTCTGTCAGCTCTGCGCATGCGCACACAGGGAACAGGCTCCCGCTGTTCCTGTGCCTCACTGCTGTCTAGCTCCCTCTCTTCCTCCAACGCAGAGCCCTTGTCAGAGTTTTTCTCAACCCACAGGACTGGCCCATGTTCCTCCCCGACTTCCTCACAGTCCGACTCTGCTGCCAGCCTTGCTGGCTTCCAGCGGGCCACAACAGTGAGAACCCATAAAATCAGAATGATATTATCAATCTATATGAGCATTGTGGAGGTAAATATACTTGCTATGGATAATTTATACAAAATGGACCATCTCCCTGAACAGTTGTGTACAGCAGCTCTCCAGATGGATAAATCTAGCTGCATAAATTCCTTAGACTTCAAGTTACTGCAAAGAACAGTCTAAATTATTCCTCAACGTTTTGTAAAAAACTATATCAAGTAAATGGGATATAGTTACAACCTACAAAAGACAAGCCGGGACCAAAAAGGCTAATTATTATGAAGTTGTTTTATTCCTGAAAAAAAGAAAACATTGTTTCATTGGGGATCTGAACAATTAAGCTACAGCAAACTAAAGATTAAAAAAAAAAAACATTTATTTCTCATTAAGCAAAAAAACACTGTTACACAATGTGTCTAGAATATGATGAACAAACGGAGAAAAGAGGGCAGACCTACAAGGAATACTTACACCTGGCCTATGTAATTATTTATCCTTTTCTATTTTGCCCACTTGGGTTATGGAAAGACCTAAGCTAGTTCAGATATCTGAAAAATTAATGCAGAGTTAAAACTTTTAAAAACAGTAAAAGAAGCTGCAGTAGACCAATTTATTTGTCTACTGTCCATAACACTGGAAGTTTTTAAGAAGATGTTGGACAACTATTTGTCTGAAGTGGTGTAGGATTTCCTGCCTAAGCAGGAGGTTGGACTAGAGGACCTTCAATGTACTTCCCAACTCTGTTATTCTATTCTATCTAAAGCCTCACTGGCAAAGTTCATATGCACTAGTTTCATCTGTGTGCTCTCTAGCCTCACACTAATTGCATGTTGGTTTGCACTGAATGTGCCTTCTTATCAATTTCTAAATTGCACAAATCCAAACATAATAGAGCTGGAAAAAAACACAGAAGAAGGAAAGCAAAGTGGATGGTCAAACAACTTCCTAAGGCATCTTAAAAGAGTCACGAGTATGAAAAGGTGCTTTAAGTTAGAAAAATGGGGAGATACCATTGAGATGTATAAAATCATATACATCAATGAATAAGGGAATGTCTTCTACCTTCTTGAAGAATGCTAAGATACTGATAGGATAGGAAAAACAAAGGAAAATGTCCTGACTTAATGTAATTTCTAATGTTGGATTTTCCCCCTTTCCAGAGGAAGCCCCCTTGTGGAATACTGTAGCAACTCCACTGTGCTGCACAGTGGAAGCCATTTTACAGCAGTACAATAGAAGCCATTTTAAGGCACAACAAGCTGTATCTTAGCAGAACATACACCACGAGGTGTTTTAGGGGTGTCTTACATCCACAGTATCAGACAACAGAATTTTAACAATTATACTGCATTCATTTGGAATATTGAATGAACGATGGCAACAAATCCTAACTTACAGGTGCTCCAACATAACCTTGACGTCCCGGGGGACCCAGACGTCCTTCTTCTCCCTGAGCAAAAATGAAATGAAAACAAAATCTGAGAAGATAATCAAAATGTATGGCAGATTATTTACATGAACAAACGTAAATCCTTTTTAATAGGTTCATTTGACAGTATTGTCAACATCTTGTTAGCCTTCCTGAAAAGCAAATTGTGTTAAAAACCAGGTGGCTAATCACCAGTATACTTTTGTGCTTGCAATGAAGCAATTCTGGGCAAATCGATATAAAGATGAAAAATCATGATATTGTCCATTTGTTGCACCAGATGATGATCAGCTACTTATTCCATCCACTGGATGAAGCCATCACTTCCCATCATATGCATGTCACACAATGTTCTTATGGATTAACTGGATTAAGTCGACAACAAATTTAGCAGCGGCTGAATGTGTTGGGCTCAACTAAAAGAAAGCATTTAGCTGATCTTCTCCGAAGTGAGAAGTTTCAGATAATAGCAATAGCAATAGCAGTAGACTTATATACCGCGTCATAGGCCTTTCAGGCCTCTCTAAGCGGTTTACAAAGAGTCAGCATATTGCCCCCAACAATCTGGGTCCTCATTTTACCCACCTCGGAAGGATGGAAGGCTGAGTCAACCCTGAGCCGGTGAGATTTGAACCGCTGACCTGCTGATCTAGCAGTAGCCTGCAGTGCTGCATTTAACCACTGCGCTACCTTGGCTCTAATAATCTAAGAACTAAGGCCTAATTGGGAAATAAAAAAGGCCTGTGTTTTTATTTGTGTGTACTGTATGTATATATTCATCCATTCATCCATCCATTCAAATGTATTCGCTGCCCAAATCCAGAGATACATCCAGAGGGATGTCTCAGAAAGATATTGTCATCCCTGGAGTCGTTTTCCCCTGGCATCTTCAGGGCTGTCACAGTGAAGATGAGTCAAGCTGCAGGAACCGGATTGGGGGGAGGTAGAGATAACTGGGGGATTGTGGCCAAAATAAAACTCTTTCCTTTGGGAACCAAGGACTTTCCCACCAGTTATAAGGAGGTGGGATCTGAGGCCAAGTGACACTTGGACTGTGACCTGATTGGACCATGCAATCCATGCAGGGGAAAGAAAATCTTACTTTTAACTGGGGGCAAACCAGGGGGGGGTTAGATTTGGATTTCCCCAGATGTACCAATATGACATGCCTAATAAATGTATGCTTTGAGGAAAAAGCCTGCCTTGGAGTTTTGATACCGTTAGGTCAAAGGTGGATTCCTACCAGTTCGAACCAGTTCAGCGGGATAGATAGTAACTTGGCGGCCTGGGTTGCTGGAACTGATAGTGATCCAAGCTGGCCACGCCCCTGAACTGGTTATCCTATGGCGGCGTCATCTTGATTTTCGGTTCTGCACATACGCAGAACAATTTTCATTGCAGAAATGTATTTTTTTTTTCTTTTTAAAAATGTTTTGTGCATGCACAGACATTTTTAGATGGAAATGTGGAAAAACCCGTGTGCACAAAATTTTTTGCTCATCAAACCTGCAATAATGCCAGCAGAAACCCACCCATACATGGGGTGTGTTACTTGGAACCCTGACAGATATCCTGGAAGAAATTAATAGTAACCTTTGACAGTGGCAACATCCATCACATAATATATCCATTAGATCACTAGGATTTCAGTCTTATACATATAGACCAGGAACAATGGTTTCTGTGGTTGTTTATGTGGAATGAATGAATGTTTAAGATATAAACTTAGTGAATCCAAAAAGTTAAGATATGAAGGATGGAAAGGGTGGCATGGAAAATTGTTCACATATCAGATTCCCAAATTTTTCTATTGCTCATTTGTGTTATATTTTTCACTAAGAATGTCCAAATGCCCTTTTGAAGGCAATTAGTTGCCCTTTAAATCATCCCTTGGACTGCAACATGATCCAACTGGTCAGCTTTAGAGGAGATCAATCCTTACTGCTCTTTAGAAGGCCAGATCCTGAAGATGAAATTCAAATGCCTCGGCTACCTAATGAGAAGGAAGGACTCACCAGAGAACAGCTTAATGCTGGGAAAGATTGAGGGCAGAAGAAGAAAGGGACGACAGAGAATGAGGTGGCTGGATGGAGTCACCGAAGCAGCCAGCATGAGCTTAAATGGACTCCAGAGGATGGTAGAAGACAGGAAGGCCTGGAGGAACATTGTCCATGGGGTCGCGATGTGTCGGACATGACTTTGCAACTAACAACAACAAAGTATTGTTGTTCCATGTCTTGCATTTTCCGTGCTAGAGAACAAAGTGAAAATAAGGCTTTGTCTGGAGATGATGATAAGTGGTCTACAACTCCCAGAGTCAAAACTTGAGAAGAAACAGGACAGAGTTTGTGTTGACTTATTTAGGTTACAAAAACATTAACACAATGGTGGCATATACTTTGCTGAAACTGTAAAAAATACTCCAGAAACTTAAATACAAAGGAGATTACAAATCAAAATTAGTCTCGCTATTAATCTTCAATGACTCAAATACATTTTTCAGCCAGACAAGCTATTACTGTATTTTAGAAATCAAACACAGCATTCTCAGTAGAGTCAAGTATTGGCACATTAATAAATGAGCCATCACATTAATATAAACGCTGACTAAGGAAGTAAGAGGATAAGGGGAAAATATGCGAACAACTTTGTATTGCAGTAGTACAACTTTATTAGAGTTGTTGTTGTTCTTGTTAGTTGCAAAGTCATGTCCAACCCATCACAACCCTAAGGAGAACATTCCTCCAGGACTTCCTGTCCTCTACCATCCTCTGGAGTCCATTTAAACTCACGCCTACTGCTTCGGTGACTCCATTCACCCACCGCATTCTCTGTCGTCCCTTTCTTCTTTTACCCTTAGTCTTTCCCAGCATTAGGCTCTTCTCCGGTGAGTCCTTCCTTCTCATTAGGTGGCCAAAGTATTTGAGTTTCATCTTTAGGATCTGGCCTTCTAAAGAGCAATCATGGTTGATCTCCTCTAGGACTGACCGGTTTGATCATCTTGCTGTCCAAGGAACTCGCAGGAGTCTTCTCCAGCACCATAGTTGAAAGGCCTCAATTCTTTGGATCTCAGCCTTCCTTATGGCCTAACCTTCACAGCCATCCATTGCAACTGGGAAAACCACAACACTTTTGTTGGCAGGGTGATGTCTCTGCTTTTTATTATGCTGTCTAGATTTGTTATAGTTTTCCTCTCTGGTAGCAAGCATCTTTTAATTTCTTGGCTGTAGTCCCAGTCTGCAGTGATCTTGGAGCCCAGGAAAATAGAATCTATCACTACCTCCATTTCTTCCCCATCTATTTGCCAGGAACTGAGAGGGATGGATGCCATGTTCTTAGTTTTCTTAATGTTGAGTATCAAGCCAACTTTTGCACTCTCCTTCACTTTATTAGAGTGAAAATAAGTAAATATTACCTTGCAGCTAGTTGGAAAAATAATAGTAGTTAATGTGGAAAAGGGACTATCAAAAGGCCGCTATATCTGTTCTTTACATTTAATATACGATAAAAGATACTACATTTTTCAAGGAATTAGATTTTAGACAAACTGTTATGTAAGAGATTAGGAGTCTCTCGTGATCAAGAATTGGGTGTATCCGAAAACTCTGACAGGTTTAAGCTGAAACCCACCTTCAATATTATATCCTAAACAGCTAAATCTTTCCTGAAGATCCTGTGGATCTCATTCTTGACATTGTTTAAATATATTCATATACCTTTGGGCCAGACGGTCCAGGAAGTCCAGTTGCTCCAGTAAGACCAGGTTCTCCCTAAAAGAGAAGGCAATAGCAGTTAGACTTATATCCCGCTTCATAGGGCTTTCAGCCCTCTCTAAGCGGTTTACAGAGTCATCATATTGCCCCCAACAAAAATCCGGGTCTTCATTTTACCCACCTCGGAAGGATGGAAGGCTGAGTCAACCTTTGAGCTGGTGAGATTTGAACAGCCGAACTGCAGAACTGCAGTCAGCTGAAGTAGCCTGCAGTGCTGCATTTAACCACTGAGCCACTGAGGCAAAATAATATTCATTACAAAGACTTGCTGTGGGGACCTTAGGAACCAGGGTATACAGAAAACTCATAAACTGGTTGGTCTATGAAACCAAAAGAGATGCTTCTTGTGAGAGAAATGGAAATTGTTCATAGATTACTCCAAGATTTCTGGAAGAGAGCACTTCACCAGTTTTGTCTATGGCGACTCTTAGTCATCCAGGTCCTGGTTGTCCCAAAGATGCTTTTTCAAAGGCCAACTGGACTTTCTTTCTTCTTTGAAGACGTTTTGCTTCTCATCCAAGAAGCCTCTTCAGTTCTGAGAAGCAAAACATCTTCAGAGAAAGATGTTTTGAAGAAGGTGTCTTCAAAAGCATCTTCTCTCACCCTAGTTATGTCTAGTAAAAAAAAATATCTTCACATCAAAAAAGGATGAACACTTTTAAAGGTCTTCTGGTTGCTCAGTCCTGCTATGCAAACTTTAAAGTTATGGTTGAATCAAAGTGTCAATGGTAAAATACGATTTCAAGCTATGCGCTTTAAAAATAAATCCTTCTTAATATCTTTTATTATAAATTTGTTGGTTTTCCTGCCTCCCGAGGTTGTTCTCACATACCATTACATCAGGTCACATCTTGGAATATGGAAGTCTACAACCCAAGAAAAGAGGATTCACTGATTTCATTACTCCAAATATTTTTGGCACCTTAGTGGTTAAAAGCCGTGGTGGCACAGTGGTTAGAATACAGTATTGCAGGCTATTTCTGCTGACCGCCAGCAGTTCGATTCTGACTGGCTCAAGGTTGACTCAACCTTCCATTTTTCTGAGGTGGCTAAAATGAGGACCCAGATTGCTGGGGGAAATATGATGACTCTGTAAATTACTTAGAGAGGGCTGTAAAGTACTATGAAGTAGTATATAAGACTATTGTTAAGATGCTGAGCTTGTCAGCTGGAAGGTTGGCAATTTGAGACCCTAGCATCATGCGACGGTGTGAGCTCCCATTACTTGCCCTAGCTACTGCCAACCTAGCAGTTCTAAAGCATGCAAATGTGCATAGATAAATAGGTACCACTTCAGAAAGAAGATAACAGTGTTCCATGCTTCTTGGCACATGACCATGGAAGTGTCTTCAGGCAATGCTGGCTCCCTTGACTAAGAAACAGAGATAGTGTCCTAAAATTGGACACTACTGGTCAGTGGGAACATTTACCTTCTAAAAACTTACACTATTTCTGAAGACGATTGCTTGCACACTTGTAGACATAGATGTGGATAGTTATTGTTTTCAGATCCCTGTGTTTCCACCCATCAAATTTCAGCTGGCAGACATTTTTTTTTTTTGCAGAGAAATAAATATCTCTATTTTGTTGAACTGTTTTGCTCAACTGCTCCGGTGAAATCTCTACTTATAGCATAGCATTTTAATGGATGACAACTGAAATTCCTCCTTGGAGCTTCACAGAATAGATAATCTATAAGAAATCTGTTTGCTCCCTTGGCCCAAAGATAGGACTGTTGAAGTTTTTTAATTTGTTTTCTTAGATTTGGAACCACAATATTAATCCCCTAGACAGGTTCCTTTCAATGAAGATTGATCCAAACACCTGGTTTATGCTACAAGAGAAAGAGGATTAAAAAGAGAGGAGAAAAAAAAAGGCTTACAGTTTCTCCTTTGGCTCCATTGCTCCCCGGGATGCCAGCTGCGCCAACAGAACCCTAAAACAATACGGATTACGAGAGCAAAATTAATGGGAAATTATAATGATGTTTAAAAATAGCATTGGCTAAAAACAGGAGAATCTGAATAATAAAGAAGATAAATCTAGGCACTCTCACCCTCAGCCACATTAATTTGGGATCTCAACAGTGGTATATCATCCATTCCAAAATACATGGATTAAATCATGCTTGCCCTGCCAGTTTTGGTGATAGAATAACAGAGTTGGAAGCGACCTTGGAGTTCTTCTAGTCCAATCCTCTGCTCAAGCAGGAGATCCTATACCATTCCAGACAAGTGGCTAGCCAGTCTTTTCTTAAAAGTTTCCAGTGATGGAGCATCCACAACTTCTGAAGGCAAGCCGTTCCACCAGTTTATTGTTCCCACTGTTAGGAAGTTTCTCGTTAATTGGTTTCTTGTCTTGCTTTCTGGTGCTTTGGAAAATAGGTTGACCCCCTCTTCTTTGTGGCAGCCCCTTAAATATTGGAACAGTGCCATATCATGTGTGTGTTTTCTTCCTTCCTCCTCCTTTCCATAACTCCGCCAAAATTGACATATTATCTACCTACCTATCTATCTACTGTATCTATCTATCGATCGATCCATCTATCTATCTATCTATCTATCTATCTATCTATCTGTCTGTCTGTCTGTCTGTCTGTCTGTCTGTCTGTCTGTCTACCTACCTACCTACCTACCTACCTACCTACCTACCTACCTACCTACCTACCCACCCACCCTCTTCCCTCTTATCTAAACCACAAGCAAGTCAAGATAAACAATTGCTCATGTCTCAGTACCCTTAAAAATGCCATCAGATTTGTCCAACCTTCATCCCTTTTCCTTTCTCCACACTTCTCCTGACTAAGAGAAATGGAATATTAAAAGGGCAATTGGATTATAATCTCTCTGCTTCTGAGATGCTTAAAAGCCCAGTAAAAATCTCTAATGTTCTGCAATGATAACGGCCAAGAAATATTTTAGCACTTTGGTTTTTTAGAACTACTATTATTTTCCCTGAAAATAAGACCACACATGCGTACTTACCGCTTGCGATGCTCCAGCTGCTCGGCGGAGCATGGCACAGGAACTGTATGCTCTGTGCGCATGCGCGAAAGCCCCGAACAGCTCAAATACCGATAAGGAGAGCGGGCGGGCAGGTGGGCCCTCTGGAGCACTGTACCAGAATGGTACCTGGTGCTCCCGGCAGGCACCGGTATGCTCATACCGGGGTGTACCAATCGTAACCCACCATTCCCGCTGCCGGAACCCTCCACTGACTGTACTATACTGTATTTTATTTTATTTTGTTTTATTGGTGGTTACCTTTTCTCCCCTCTCGCCCATCAAGCCAGGTAAGCCTTGGGGTCCCTTTTCACCCTAAAAGAACGGAAGGGAAAATATTTGCATAAAACATTGCATTCTCTTAAAACAGATAAAAGGAATATATGCACTAAAATCCACAAGAAAATCCTGTCGACATTTTTTTTTAAAGGAACTTAATCACAGGGTTTGCTAACAAGACACATTTCTCCGTTTCCCAAGGCTTGCATGCCAATTTTTGCTCGAATGTTTTCTGCAGGGGAAATTTCCCACCATATCAAAACAACCAGCAGATGTCAGTGCATTGCCATGAAATTGCCGTTTGCTTTCCTGGGAAGGATGAAAAATCAGAATAAAATATCACCGGCCCCTCTAACGCCAAGAGAAGCCAAATAAACTTGCAAGCCCATCTGCTCTTCCTGAAATTCCTGTGGTGGCTGAGAGATCAGCAGCTGAAATCGGCAATTACGGGATCTCAAAACAATTATATGCTCAGTATTTTGGGTCAGTGAATAAAACAGAAACCCTGTAATTGCTGTGTTCCAAAGGGGGAAAAACAAAACAAAACACAATTTAAAAACATCTTAATTTTCTTATCTGGTCATGAAGGGACAAGCAAACTGACATTCTGAGGCTCCTTTAAAGGCAAATCTTTTTGACAGGATGAAGTAGCATAGGGTGAAGTTTTCTGCCTATCTATTCTGATCGAGGCTTCCCCAGCAGCATGAAGCCGAGTCTGAGTCCCGATAAACCCCTTTTATTTAATTTACAGTGAGTTCCTCTCCAGCAAAGTCTTTCCTCTCCCACAGTCTTTCAAGGTAGTTCACAATTACCGACCTTTATCAGGCTTGGAGAGTGGCCAGGCCGATATCTTTCAGATGCTGCAATACTTGGCAAGAATGCAGGAATTAACTCATTGTCTCCTGCAAACTCCATTCCCCTTTCGCTCCTCTTTTATTTCCTCTGGGAGGGGCCCTTTACCATCCACCTGTGACCTTACTCCCAAGTCAACCCCTGTTCTTTAGCTGTTCCCTTTGTCTGGCAACTCTGCACATGCACACACTGGGAATAGGCACCAGCTGTTCTTCTGTCTCACTGATGTCTGACTCCGAAGGCAGCTGATAACTGTCAGATGGCCCTGGCCCCCTCTCTGCCTCCAACACAGAGCCCTCATCAGAGCCTTCCCCAGACTCCAGGACTGGCCCAGGTTCCTCCCCAACCTCCTCACTGTCCGAATCTGCTCTGTTGGCTGCTGGCGGGCCACAACACTATCGCTCTGTTGAGTCAAAATACAAGATGAAATAAAAGGGGGGAAATGCAGTAATGATGTACACGAGTTCTCTGCCTTCTCAGAAAATAGGGATTAAAAGAAGAAATCAGAATCAGGGCTGCATTTGTGGAAATGGTGCTGAATTTAAGAGGCCGTGAGAACTTCAAACACAGCTTTTTACTCCTGCTAGAAGAATGGAATATTTTAAGAAATATTAAAAAGGCAGAATATTTCCCCTAAAAGAGAAATAGAAATCTTAAGGGAGACAGAAACTCAGAGCTTCAGCTCCCTCCCCCCAGCAGATATTTGGTGCCCATTGAGAAGAACAGGGCCAGAACAAAGACGTTCAGCTCCAGGATGATGAGATGAAGATATGACCCTCCAGGACATTGTAGGATTATCTAGCAGCAGGACTCACTGCATTGCAAAATCACCTGGGGACATTACATTACATTATCAGCTCAAGGTTCAACCAAACTTGATTCAGACAAACATGACTCCACATGGGAGTCTGACTAGAGCCAATAGGATAAATATTCTTGCACAGGAACAGGAAACTCAAGTTCAACGCCCCCAAGAGAGGATATAAATACCTCTCACTCTCCAAACCCATGTGCTCAGCTGCCCAGGACCTCAAACCCATGTGGTCCTGTCCATCAATAAACCATCTTTCCAATCCGCCTCCATGTTTCCAGTGTCTTTCTCCCCACTTGGAACTGAACCTGATGGATATTTCTTCCAACAACATATATGTGTCTCTCACAAACAAGGTAGACTTTGCACTATGATGTTGCACTCCCCATCTTGCATATTTTAATGAATGGTCAGGGAGATGGGTAGATAGATAGCTGGTTGGGCAGGGAGATGGCAAATGGATGGATGGATGGATGGATGGATGGATGGATGGATGGATGGATGGATCGGTGGTTGGATGGAGAGAGAGACAGGGGGGAAATGCCTGGGAGAACAATGACGTCTTAAAGGTAATTCCAAATGCCAAGAAGGTAAGGGTTTTCTATAGGGCAGGTATCAGTACGGAAAAAATCCACATCCTAGATCCTATCAGTTGACATCATTTATTGAAGGGGGCCTAGAAAATTTCCAAACTATCCAATTTGGTGGGATTGGCAGATATCGTACAGAAGTGGTAGTCCACTAATAATATATGGCTTGATGCCAGGAGTTTTGAAAGTGCTAATCAGGATTTTGAATTTGCACCTGGAATAAAACTGGGAGACACACAAAATTAACCCAAACTAGACCACATGCTCAAGATGTTCTTCAATTTATATTTTAATGATACCTTTTGTCCTTTTTCTGCTCGTCCAAATGTTTCCCCATCCTGAAAAGAGAGATTAATAAATCCAGGATCAGCAGAGGCAGTAAAGATATGCGAGGTCAGAAATAATGCTAAATGATAATAGCTTTGGAATAGCTATGGAATAACACACTGATTAATTGAACACATTCAATTAATAAATCATTGCATCTTCTGCTCGTATCAAGGTTGCAAAGCATGAATCAGATCGTATGGAAGATTCTAACTAAGATGTCAAGGAAAAGTATCTACTATTATTTACCTCTATAAGGTAAAGGTAAAGGTTCCCCTTGCACTTATGTGCTAGTTGTTCCTGACTCTAGGGGGAGGTATTCATCTCCGTTTCAAAGCCAAAGAGCCAGCACTATCAGAAGACGTCTCCGTGGTCATGTGGCCAGCATAACTAAACGCTGAAGGTGCACAAACCTTCCCTATTTTCCCTATTTCCCTATTTTTCTACTGGCATTTCTACATGCTTGCGAACTGCTAGGGTGGCAGAAGCTGAGACATGTAACGGGAGTTCACTCCATTATGTGGAGCTAGGGATTCGAACTGCCAAAGAGCTGACCTTTCTGATCAACAAGCTCAGTGTCTTAGCCACTGAGCCAACACCAAATTGACAGGGTGATCTAGAATGTAACAGTTGAAAACCTCATCTTTATTAGCCTTGCCATTTAATTGCTTTGACATTGGGAAGGATCAGAACACCGTTTTATATTTCTCAATTATAACAAGTGGTTTTTTAAAAGATAGCTGAGATGAATATTTTATGAAGGGTTGTAAGACTTTATATAAATGTCCTGTTAATTAGATCTGAAAAAATTCTAATTAGAATTTCCCCCTGCAAGAAAAGGAGGTGGATTCAAGAACGATCTCTCTAATTTTGTGAAAGTCGATATTATCTCTGCTTCCATCTTTTTTTAAGCTAGTTCTTTAGATCCCTTCAGAAATCATTCGCAACGGAACTTTGGCTGCAGTGAGAATGTTGAATCAGGGAAAACACAAGCATATGAACCAGGGCTGGGCTTCAGAAATTGCAGCAACCGGTTCACTGCCTCGTTGCTGGGTGGGCGTGGCCATGGTGGGCATGGCCTAGTTGGCCACAGTGTTGGAGGGGGTGGGGTTCATCCTCCTCAGGATTTTTAGGCTTTCCTCGAGCCTCTAGGAGGGTGAAAACTGCTTCCCCCAGGCTCCAAAAGCCCTGTGGAGGCCCTCCAGAGGCTGGAAACATGCCCATTTTTGGATTTCTGGTACTTCTGCTAAGCCCATTTTTCACCCTCCCCAGGCTCCAGAGGCTTCTTTGAGCTTCTGGGAGGGTGGAAATGATCTCCCCCGGGCTGTGGAGGTCTTCCGGAGGCCAGAAACAGATCCATTTCTGGACTTCAGTACCTCCAGTAGGTCCATTCCCCCCTCACCGAGCTTCCGCAAGGGCCCCGTACTTACCTGGCATGATGAACAGGTCACGTGGAGACTCCTGGGAGGGGATGGGTGGGCTTGGCCAGCCAGGGGTAAAATTTGGGGATTCACCAAACTGGGCAGAATGCTAGCTAGAGGATCGCCCGAACCCGTGAGAACCCCCAGCAACCCACCTCTGACTATGAACACATTGACCTATGTTTTTGTAACCAAGATTTCTCCATATGGATAGGCAAAGATCTAAATCAAGGGTGTCCAACCTTAAGAACTTTAAGACCTGTGGATCTCAATTCTCAGAATGGCTGGCTGTGGATTTCTGGGAGTTGAAGTCCACAAATCTTGAAGTTGCCAATGCTGGATGTCCCGGATCTAAATAGAATTTATAAGTACCATATTTTTTAGAGTATAAGATGCACCTTTTTCCCTCAAAAAAGAGGGTGAAAATCTGGGTGCGTCTTTTACACTGAATACAGCACTTTTGGCTTCA
Organism: Thamnophis sirtalis; assembly: GCF_051295495.1. Lineage (NCBI taxonomy): Eukaryota > Metazoa > Chordata > Lepidosauria > Squamata > Natricidae > Thamnophis > Thamnophis sirtalis. Next base: position 106,358,085 of record NW_028261382.1, on the reverse strand, counting down.
TGAAATCCTGCTCCCTTTGCAAAAAATGGCCTTGCATAGTCTTTAGGAGGCTTCCAGAGTGCTCCTGGGGGCTGGGGAGGAAAAAAAGGCACAAAATAGGCCATTTTTGCTTGTTTTGCCCCCCCCCCCAGCCCCCAGGAGCACTCTATAAACTTCCTAAAAGCTATACATGCCCTATTTTTTTTTTTTACAAAAAACGGGCCCGTTTTTGGGAAAAACAGGTTGTTTTGGGGAGGTCTGGAGAGTACAAAAACTTTTTAAAAAATTCTGCCCCTTCAAAATCTTGGTGCATCTTATACTCCGGTGCGTCTTATAGCCTGAAAAATACGGCATGTTTACATGACTATGACTTTGGCTCTCTGAAGAGGAAGTTTCTGCCATTTGCTTTTTCTATGATGAGAAGGTCAGGGATATTACTATGGGCAGAGTTCATAACACCACTGCAGACCCCCTCCATAGCTAATTATTTCAAAGTCCAATATCTGCGTTTAGAATTTTGGTTTAAGTTAGTCCGTCAGGACCTATTCTGGTTTTTAAAACTGCATGAGTTTTCTCGTAAGTATAGGATTACATTAGGATTGAAAAAAGAATATTTAGGGTCACATAAATGTTCTTACTGGTTCTCCTTTGTCTCCCTTCAGGCCAGGAGGTCCAACTGGTCCAATGTCTCCCTGGCAAAAATAAAGTTATGTTTGATACAATGAAAGGCTGATGCATATATGAATTGAATACTTTAGAACTTTTTCTTTTAAAATGGATAAGGATAACAATGAATTTATGTATACTTGATAGAAGATTGGTGATATAATGTATAACTCTAAGTATATATTATAAAAATATCTTGTTGTTGATAAATAATTTTAATAAGGAAGTAATTAAAATTGGTTTATATATGAAGTGACTATTTAGAATACCTTGTTGAAAATAACAACAAGGAATAACATCTTTGTTTGAATGTATGATGTACAAGGACAATAATGAGCATAAGCATACTCGATAGTTGATTGGTGGGATTATACATAATTGGAAACAGTGATATACAAATATAAATGGTTGGTAAATCTTTTTCATATCGGGATATATGATTATATAAAGGTATATTGTTATTAAACAGACAATCAAGAATGTAAGGGAATTAGGTTTATTGAAAAAAAATATTAATTGCAATTGAATATACGTTGTTCAATGAAAATGAGGCATTTAGTTATATTAGATGAAAAATCTGTGATTGTAAATGTAATTGAGAATATGGATGCAAAAACACTTGTAACCAAACGGCATGCTGTATGTAATGGATGAGAATTTTTTTATGTTGTTTTTTTATGTTTAAAAATAAAAACAAATTGCAAAAAAAAGTTATGTTAGCAAGAAGGATCTGTTTTCCCCTCACTGACTTTTATTATCAGGGTTATTATTAGCCAGGGTTTTTTTTTTTTTAAAAAAAATCTTAATGGTGAAAGATGCATTTCTTTATCTAATATGGAGAGGAAGGGAGTGAGGGAGAAAGGGAGGGAGAGAGGAAGGGAGGAAGAAAGAAGGAGGGGAGGAAGGAAGGAAAGATGGAAGGAAAGAAAGAAAGGAGGGAAGGAGGAGGAGTAATCTATGGGTGCCCTTTGAGCTGGTTTGTTTCCTTGCAACATTTCATTACCCAACTAGGAAAAACCATCACTATTGAAATGGAGTAGGATTCGTGGAGAGGAGGAAGAGGAGGGAGGGAAGGAGGGGAGAGGGAGGGGTAGGATAAAAGATTGCATAGACAGAACTTGTAGCCAAGAATATGGCTTTCATGCAGATGCTGAAATGGTATCTGCTATTCCCAGAGCTACGGAATTAGTCCAAAAATATGCACCCACAAATCTTATGAATAAGTTAGAATAAATAAACCTACAATGTATCTGACCCTTGGTCTTATTATACTGTCTTGTTCTAGTGCCCAATGGTCTAAATCCTAATAAACTAAGACAGCAACATAACTGTAAAGCATTTACAGATGCCATCTGCAAAGATAGTAATGGAAAACATTATCGTCCAGCCATTATACTGTGCAAACATAAATCATGGATGAAAAAACATTAGAAGGGGAAAAAATAGATTCCTTTAATACCATGCCAGTGTCTACCAAACCACTCAACACATCAGACCAATTGTGTAGGCAGGACTGCTTTGAGTGTTAAACAGGAATCTGTACTGTATCTGTTTTAGAGATGCTGTGGGACACTCTAAATGGAATGAGTTTTTAAGATTGATTTCTTATGCAGGCATCCTGTTCAATAATTGCATTTCATTCTATTAAGTTGGCTGCGGTTTAGCATTTCTGGAATCATCTTGCGTTCCAGCCATTGTTAAGATGATGACTATTAAAAGATAAGAGTGTTGTGGTTTTTTTTTTCTTTTAGCAATTTCTCATGTCTTCCCGTGAAAGCCTCCCTTATTAGTTAAAGTACTACAATGGAAAAAAAAAAGACTGTTTAATTTAAGGCTGCAAAAACAGTAGACGGTCAACCCTGAAGCATGCCCGGCTGAGGCCATCTTTGTGGGTTGCCACAAGGCAGAAGAGGGGACAGGGAAGAGGAAATAGTTAACTGGGGCTTTGCAGTCAAAACAAGATGTTTTCCCGTGGGAACCAAGGTCGTTCCAACAGGTGGCTGGGGAGAGGAGGAGCGAAGTAACCAAGCAAACGGCTGCACCTCTATTGGAGAATGTGAGTGATGACTCAAGGGAAGGGGAAAACTTTCACTTTTTAGTTAGGTGAAATCCGTGGGAACTTACAGAGTCAGTTTTTACCAGTTGTGCCAATGTGATGTATCCAATAAACTGTTCGTTGAGGAATTTACCTGCCTCGGAGTTCTGCTTTCAATGAGTGCATTATTTGGAATGCTGACATAGAGGGTGGACCGAAAAGAAGAAGGAATCCTTAAGAAAGTGTGTGCATCTTATGTTTCATTTTTAAAAATAGATTTTGTTCCCTGGACAACACTAACCTTTTGTCCTCTCAATCCTTCAAATCCAGGAAGGCCTCTCTCCCCCTGAAGTGAAAAATGGAGACTGTTTAATCGCAACATTCATCATTGCTTCTCACATATTATGAATCCTGACTTTGTGGCTCTGCACCTCTGCAATACTTGCTGAAAGCAGATTAACAGATTAACAGAGTTGGGACCTTGTAGGTCATCTAGCCCAACCCCCCGCTCAAGCAGGAGACCCTACACCATTTCTGACAGTGGACTGGCAGTCCAATCTCTTCTTGAAAGTCTCAAGTGACGAAGCTCCCACAACCTCAAAAGGCAAGCTATTCCATTGGTTGATTGTTCTCACTATCAGAAAGTTCCTCCTTGTTTCTAGGTTGGATCTCTCCTTTGGCAGTTTCTATCCATTATTCCTTATCTGGCCTTCAGGTGCTCTGGAAAATAGCTTGACCCCCTCCTCTCGGTGGCAGCCCCTCAGATATTGGAACCCTGCTATCATATCTCCCTTGGTCCTTCTCTTCGCTAGACTATCCAAGCCCAATTCCTGCAACCGTTCTTCATATGTTTTACTCTCCCCAGTTCCCTAATCATCTTGGTTGCTCTTCTCTGCTCTTTTTCTAGAGTCTCAACATCTTTTTTATTGTGTGGTGACCAAAACTGGGTGTAGGATTTTAGGTGTTGTTGTCAGGCCTCCAGTCATATTCCTTTTAGGATCTTTGGCCTGCCACACTCTCTCTCTTATTTTACAAGGCTGTTTCATTAGTGGAGAATTGCGAGGGGGAATAGTAAGGAGCAGAATGTGTTGTTGTCAAAAGAAAACATTTCTTTCTAGAAGCCCAAGGTCATTCTTTGTCTCTGCACCTCTGCACCTGACCGGAACTAGATGGGTGGAAATGCCAGCGTGGCAGTGGGAGACTGGACCATGTGATGGACTTGTGGATATGAGGACAAGATCATGAACTTTCAGCTGGGTGGAAACCCCAGGAAGCTTTCAGATTCAGGTTTCCCACAGATGTACCAACATGTCTCTCTTAATAAATTGGAACTTTGAGGAAAGCTATGCCTTGGACTCTGATTTAATTCTGGATGATATTTGGAACACTGACAGTCGTCTTACTAAGGCTTTATAGAGTGGTATTAGTACCTCACTTGATCTTGATTGTATCCCTCTGTTAATGCAATTTAGGATCGCATTGGCTTTTTGGCTGCCGCTTCCCACTGAAGTTTCTGAAATAACTACATGGGACTAAAAAAAAAACCCACTATGGTTTTAATTCAGGCTGCCATATTTAGTCTGTAAAATTCAGATGATGCAATTGTATGTGAGAAAGACCTTGAGAGAGAGATGCAAGAGGTCTTGCCTAGAGAATGTTCAGAGAAGAGAGGGTGTGGCCCACAGCTGCATAACAGGCGAAGAAAGATGCTCAGAAGGGATAGCAATTGTACTTAGACTTATACTCCATGGTGCTTTGAAGTACTATCTGGATGGATTACAACAGAGGGGTCAACTCATGTCATCATGGCAGCATCATGTGACATATCGGGACTTTTCCCCCTTTCACTGGACGTGGGCATGGTCAGCGCGTGACGCATCCATCCCACAGGCCAGGAATTTGATAGCCCTGGTTTACAACATCGGCATATTGCCCCAACAATTTGGGTGAAAAGCTGAGTCAACCTTGAGCCCATGAGGCAACGAGCTCTGGAACGAGCTCCCCGTGGAGATTCGGACCCTCATCACCCTCCAGCGCTTTCCACAAAGCCCTTAAAACCTGGCTGTTCCGACAGGCCTGGGGCTGATGAGTTCCTGTCCCCGCTCGAATGGTGTGCCTGTTGAGTTGTTTTTTAAAATTGTGGTATTGTTTGTCTATGTGTTTTTTTCCCTATTTGTATCCCCTATCCCCCCCCCCCCCCTGACTTGGGTTGTGAGCCGCCCTGAGTCCCTTCTGGGAAAAGGGCGGCATAGAAATATAATAAATTCAATTCAATTCAATGAGGATCGAACTCCTGGCGAAGGGCAGAGTTAGCCTGCGATATTGCATTCTAACCACTGTACCACCGCGGCTCCTAACATCTCAGGATTCCCTTGTGTTTAGTGGCTCTTATTTAGAAGAGGGTGAATTCAGATACAAACCTTTTCCCCTGGAAGACAGGAACAGTTGACTGTCTGGGTAGGCCCAACGTGCTCATTTCCAACAGTTGGTGGAATTACAGGAGGAGGGACCTCTGTCACTATGGTCAGGTTACACTACATCGGTAAGAAATCAGAAAGAATAATAACACCGCACAAATAGGATTTAAATAGGATTTTTTTTAAAAAGAAAAGATTGGTATGGACATGTTTTTCGGGACAAAAGAAATACCTTACTTCTTTCAACAATTTATAACTGGAAAAGATTTAGCACTACAAGACAGTTCTTGATTTATGATCACAATTGCGCCCAACAATTTTTTTAAAAAAAAATTGCCTCTTCAAAACCTTGGTGAATCTTATACTTCGGTGCATCTTATATTCTGCAAAATATGGTATGTACATAATAAGCACATTTGCAAAGCAAATCTACATTTTAAACTTACAGGTCCGGAGGAAATATCACAGCAGGTTTCAAGCTCGGCATGTCGTGAATCACAATAAATAACCATCCGCTGAAGATCAAACTAAAAGAAAGGGAAATAGTGTCAGTTCACTTCTTATCTAACTTTTTAGCAAAATAATGGGCCCACAAGATCATTTGCTGACATAATGCCAATCCTCATAGTGTCACTTGCTGTTCTGACCTATGCTTCACAAAATCACAAAGCAGACTCCTTGTCCCGACAAAAAACCCTTTTGTTTGTTTGTTTGTTTGTAGTTTATTTATAGGCCGCCCTTTTCCCTGAGGGGACTCAGGGCGGCTTACAATCAAAAAAGGAAGGGGAGTGTAGGACAATACAAAAAAGAAATGTGCACAAAGTAAATTAAACAATAAAACTCAACATTCACTCAGCATTCGGGAGGGGCAAAATAAGATTATCCCCAGGCCTGACGGGTTAGCCAGTTCTTGAGGGCTGTACGGAAGGCCTGGACGGTGGTGAGGGTACGAATCTCCACGGGGAGATTGTTCCATAGTGTCGGAGCCGCAACAGAGAAGGCTCTCCTCCGAGTAGTCGCCAGTCGGCACTGACTGGCGGATGGAATACGGAGGAGGCCAACTCTATGCGATCTGATGAGACGCAGGGAGGTAATTGGCAGAAGGCGGTCTCTCAAATAGCCAGATCCACTACCATGGAGCGCTTTATAGGTGGTGAGTAAGACCTTGAAGTGCACCCGGAGACCAACAGGTAGCCAGTGCAGCTCGCGGAGGATCGGTGTTATGTGGGCGAACCGTGGTGCGCGAACCGATCGCGCGGCCGCATTCTGGACTAGCTGAAGTCTTCGGATGCTCTTCAAGGGCAGCCCCATGTAGAGCACATTACAGTATTCCAGCCTAGAGATCACAAGGGCTTGAGTGACTGTTGTGAGGGCCTCCCGATTCAGGTAGGGCCGCAACTGGCGCACCAGGCGAACCTGGGCAAATGCCCCCCTGGTCACAGCTGAGAGATGGTGGTCAAAAGTTAGCTGTGAATCCAGGAGGACTCCCAAGTTGCGGGCCCTTTCTGAGGGGTTTAAATTTTGTCCCCCCAGCCTGAGTGATGGTATGGTGGTCAAATTTTTGGGAGGGAAACACAACAGCCACTCGGTCTTGTCTGGGTTGAGTATCAGCCTGTTCGCTCTCATCCAGTCTTTAACGGCTTCCAGTCCCCGGTTCATCACGTCCACCGCTTCATTGAGTTGGCACGGGGCGGACAGATACAACTGTGTATCGTCCGCATATTGGTGATATTTTATCCTGTGCCTTCGGATGATCTCGCCCAGCGGTTTCATGTAAATGTTAAATAGTAGGGGGGATAGGACCGACCCCTGCGGCACCCCATAAGTTAGGGGCCTCAGGGACGATCTCTGCCCCCCCACTAACACCGACTGCGACCTGTCCGAGAGATAGGAGGAGAACCACTGCAAGACAGTGCCGCCCACCCCTATCTCCCGCAGTCGTCGCAGAAGGATACCATGGTCGATGGTATCGAAAGCCGCTGAGAGGTCCAGGAGAACTAGGATGGAAGCATGGCCTCCATCCCTAGCTCTCCAGAGATCATCAGTCAATGCGACCAAAGCGGTTTCTGTGCTGTAACCGGGTCTGAAGCCAGACTGGAAGGGGTCAAGATAGTTAGCTTCCTCCAAGGTACGCTGAAGCTGGAGAGCCACCACCTTCTCAACAACCTTCCCTACAAAGGGAAGGTTGGAGACTGGACGATAGTTATTAAGAATAGCTGGATCCAGAGACGGCTTCTTCAGGAGGGGTCTCACCACCGCTGTCTTAAGCGCGGTGGGAAAGTACCCCTCCCGAAGAGAAGCGGTAACAACCGCCTGGATCCAGCCTCGTGTCACCTCACTGCTGTTGGCAACCAGCCAGGAGGGACACGGGTCCAGTATGCAGGTGGAGGTACTCACAGCTCGCATAGCCTTGTCCACATCCCCAGAGGCAACTTCCTGAAACTCAACCCAGAGATGGTTTGCCAAGTTTTCTCCTTGTGTCTCGGCTGGATCTACTGGGGTGGAGTCCAGGTCCGCTCGAAACCGGGCAACTTTGTCCGCCAAGAACTGGACATATTCCTCAGCCTTACCCTGTAAGGAGTCCCCCGTCTCCCTCCTATTTAGGAGGGAGCGGGTTATCCTAAACAGGGCGGCTGGGCGGGACTCGGCGGACGCTACCAAGGAGGCAATGTATGTTCTTTTTGTTGTTCTTAGGGTCCGAATATACTCCTTGGTGCATGCTGTCAAAAGTGCCCGTTTCGACTCGGACCTATCGGACCTCCACGAGTGCTCTAGGCGTCTCCTCCGGCGCTTTACCTCCCGGAGCTCCTCAGTAAACCAAGGAGGCCTCCGGGGGCCGCTGACCCGGAGGGGCCGTAGCGGCGCAATCCGGTCGAGAGACTCCGAAGCTGCCGAGTGCCAGGCAGCGATGAGGGTCTCCGCCGAACTGTGGGCGAGGGTATCAGGAATAACCCCAAGCTCCGTCTGGAACCTAACAGGATCCATCAGTCGCTTGGGGCGGAACCAGCTGGTCGGTTCCTCCTCCCTACGGTGGAGGTTTGGCCTCCGGAAGTCTAGCCTCAGTAGGTAGTGGTCTGACCACGACAGGGGTATGATCTCATTACCCCTCAGACCAAGATCGTAACTCCACTGCTCCGAGAGGAATACGAGGTCAAGCGTGTGACCCGCTGAGTGAGTTGGGCCTCGAATTACTTGAGTCAAGCCCATGGCTGTCATGGAAGCCATGAACTCCTGCGCTCCATCAGAGTGTTCACCGAGCGAAGGCAAGTTAAAGTCCCCCAGAACTATAAGTCTAGGGAACTCAACCGCTAGCTCGGCTACTGACTCGAGGAGCGAGGGGAGGGCTGCTGCAACGCAGTTGGGAGGCAGGTACGTAAGCAGCAAACCCACTTGACCCTTGAGGTCCAGCTTCACTAGCAGGGACTCACACCCGAAAAGCTCCGGAGCAGGGATCCTACGAGGTACTAAAGACTCCCGGACTACAATAGCCACACCGCCACCCCTTCCCTGGGCTCTCGGCTGGTGTAGCACCTGAAATCCGGCTGGGCACATCTCGACGAGGGGGACTCCTCCCTCAGGGCCCAGCCATGTTTCAGTAATACATGCCAGGTCTGCGCCCTCATCAGTTATCAAGTCCCGGATGAGGGGGGCCTTATGAACAACAGACCTGGCATTTAGCGACAGCAGCCTGAGACCAGGGTCCTGAACACCCGCGCCATCTGGCCTTGGAGTGGGACTCCTAGGGCCGGAAGGAGGGATCTCTATGACACAGCGAGCCCTCCTTCCCCGATGATGGCCTGCCCTAAAGTCCCCGCCGTATCTGCCTCTCCCTGTCATGACCGCAATGCTCCGACCCTCACCCGTGGTTGTGGTCCCCCCAACCACCCCGATGACCCCCGTATACCCCGGCAGGTCCTCCGAATCAGTCATACCCAAACTCTCACTCAAACAATCCTCACGAAATAATTAAAACACAAAATTACAGCAGTAATAGTAATAAAAGTGAGATCATTCATATCATCCCAAGCAATCCCATGCACTCAACATACCGTATTAAAGTAAAAATTTAAAAATTTAAAAGTTTAAAAATTGCACGGGCTCATAGACACAATGTTCAGTTTAAGGTAGTCCAAAGGTGTCTTCTGCCCTCTCCTAAGGGAGGGCCTACCTTGAGGGGGGGCTCTTCTGAAAAGTTCAGTGTAGTCCAGGGGGGGGGGAGGGGCTGGGGGGTAAAGTGAGTTCGGGAGTCAGCTGCAATGGTATGAACCGGGGAGTTAACCATAGTAGCAAGAAGTCTGGTAAGTGTGTTCATTTCAACAGCTTCTTTTGATGACATTTCCAGGATCAAAGGAGTCCAAACCTTTTATTAAGCTAATGTGAATTCTGCTCATTCACATCCAGCAAAGTCCCAGAAAAAAGTGTTTCAAGAGTGAATGTCAGGCCTGCAGCCATGTTCCTTTTGGATATTTGGCCTGCCACACTTCTATTATTCTACTATGCTGTTTCTATTGTGGGGAAATGGGAGGAGGGAATAGTATGGAGTAGAATGTTATGTAGCCAAAACAAAATTCCTTTCTAGAAAGCCAAGGTCATCCTTTGTCTTTGCACCTCTGCACCTGACCGGAACTGGATGGGTGGAACTGCCAGCATGGCAGTGGGAAATTGCACCATGGGATGGACTTGTGGGTGTGGGGGCAAGATCTTGAACTTTCAACTGGGTGGGGAAAACTGAGAAGCTTCAGATTCGGGTTTCCCCAGATGTGCCAACATGGCTCTCTTAATAAATTGGAACTTTGAACAGTACTTTGCCTTGGACTCCGATTTAATTTTGGATGCTATTTGGAACGCTGACAGTGAATTTATAACCACAGACCTCATCAGGCTTGGAGAATTGCCAGGCCAATATCTTCCAAACACAACACTGTGCAAAAAAAAAACTTGGCAAGGAGCCTCTGAGAGTCACAAACAAATCTTCACACTAATTAAGTGAACTAATTGTCTCCTGCAAACTCCACACCTAGAGCTGGAAATGACTAGCATGCATATGAACCTTTACCTTTACCTTGTCCCTGGTACTTACATCAATTGGCACACTGTCGTAAAGGCGTTTGCCAATCACCGTTTTCCCTTGAATGTCAATATTTTCTCTGTCTTCAATAGGTAATGTCTGGACCAGTTTGCAATCAATGTATAAGGAGACCGTCTGGGACTGGATGCTCAGTGCAATCTTATGCCAGTTACGATCAAACAGGTCATTGACGCGCCCGTTTCTGAAAACAACTCTCACAGCATCTCTGGTGAGTCCGATTGCATTGTACTCCAAGGCTTTGTTCTCCCCATCCAACCGGATAGAAACCTTAGGAAAGCAGACATAACACTGTAAGGACAGGACTCCTTATGGAACAAATATCCGACAAAGGAGCTATCCATCATGAGAAGAAGGATAAGAGCAAAGTTCATCAGACATAGAATCCATCTCTATGTGTCCCAGATGTTTTTGGATCGCAAAACTCATGTTTCAACTGGCATAACCAAATGGGAGGATGTTATGGAAGACTCTAGGTTTAGTACAGCAGTAAATCAAATTTGGAGGAGCTTAGAAAAGTTCTGATCTGCAGCTAGGGGTGTCCCTGATTCTCAGAATGCATTATTCCTGGTTTATTACTGTATATGATCAACATGCTACACAATGGTCATGCTTCTTGACACAAGTCAAGAAGGAAGCATGACCATTCAGAATGGTGAACTGTCCGTTCTAATGAAGAAATGTTCAGATGACATAGAATAGGGGTGTCAAACTCAAAACCCGGGGGCCATATCCGGCTAGCCGGCCAGTGAGGTGCTTAGATCTGGCCCAAATTACAACTTTGCAACTAATTCAATTTTTTTGCTCCCTTAGAGCCCGTAGTAAGCTGACATCTAAATTTCCTCAAATTTTTGAGGCTGTTATCAATGAAATCCATAGTGTCCGTTCTAAAACAGGCAGGCCTTAATTGAAACAACAGGAACAATGAACTTCATCGACATATATAATGTGATTTGCAGATTTCAGTGATCCACCCGTCCTCCAGACATTCGCAAAGATGCTTTTTCCAAAAGGCAACTGGACTTTCTTTCCTTTTTCCTTTGAAAACATTTCATTCATCCAAGAAGCTTCTTCAAGATGCTCCAGACATTCAGTGAAATCCTTGGCCATAAAAATATCCCCCTCCCCAGCCTTAGCACATAAAAATCTAAAATAGCCAAAGTTAAACTAGACTACTGATGATTTTTTGGGACACCTCCTGGTTGGGTATTTTTGTGAAAAAAATGGTTTGGTTTGGTGTTTTCTTACTCCAGATTTCTTTTTCCAGTTTTTCATTCTAGCCTGCAAATTTTTAGTTATCTCCATTCTGAGTATCAGCAAGCTGAATCTTTGTTAATTTTGCAGCCTGTGAGGGAGTAAAATAAGGATTGTTTCCTATACTTTGGAAAAGCACTAGCATTAGCAATAGACTTATATGCCACTTTATAGTGCTTTACAGCCCGCTCTAAGCTGTTTATAGAGTCAGCTTCTTGACCCCCAACAATCTGAATCCTCATTTTACCCACCTTGGAGGGATGGAAGGCTGAGTCAACCTTTTTTTAAAAGTACATTTATTGTTTTATCATAGGAAATAAAACACAAAACAGTAAAACAAAATAAAACAAAACAGAAACATACATTCAAGCCTAACAACAACAACAAAGAAAAAAAATAGTGTATAACAAAGGAGGAAAAGATGTTCAATTAATATTTATTGATATTAATCTTATTAATATATATGTATATATTAAATATTAATATTTAACATGTAGGATCCACCCTGGGTACTGAAAGAAAAGAAAAAAGCAACAAATTCTCTTCCCCTTTTGCAAATGTATACATGTATGAAAGAAGAAAGAAGAAAAATCAGTCAACAGGTTGAGCTAAACATGGCACTAATCTTCAAATAACTCCGTTAAACATCTGTTATTATATTTTAGCATGTAGAAAGTCCCCAATCGGATGGCAAAATTAACTGCTTTAGTTAAAGATAATGGACTAGACCAAAGGTGAAATGCTACCGATTTGGACCGATTCACCCAAAACCAGTAGTAAAAAATGGTACCAGTTCGAGCAAACTGGTATTTTCGTCGATCAGCTGGGCAACAATCAGCTGTGGCACACAATTTATATTAGCTAGAATTGTCAGATTTCCTGCTTTCTAGCTGATCTAAATCGTGTGCCCCCCTCTCTTGCTGTTCTATTTACCTTTGCAGACTCAGAAGGCTTCAAAATTTTCATTTTTTAGCGCTGCATGAGCACACCTCAGGCATGCATACATGCAAAGCAAACGCTCAGTGGCAGACTCACCGAATTGGTAGCAGATTTCAGAGGATTACACCGCTGGATTAGACAGCTATATAAAAGACTGGAAACCATTTAAGGCTGAGTCAACCTTGAGCCGGTAAGAATCGAACTGCTGGCAGTCGGCGAAATTAGACAGCAGGGCTGCATTCTAAACACTGCGCCACCGCAACTCTGCAGTCAGCTGCAGCCCGGCAGAAATGCATCCCTGTGCTTCCTTCATGCATTCAGACACGCACTCATCCATTTTAAGAGCCAAGGTGGCGCAGTGGTTAAATGCAGCACTGCAGGCTACTGCTAGATCAGCAGGTCAGCGGTTCAAATCTCACCGGCTCAGGGTTGACTCAGCCTTCCATCCTTCCGAGGTGGGTAAAATGAGGACCCAGATTGTTGGGGGCAATATGCTGACTCTCTGTAAACCGCTTAGAGAGGCCTGAAAGGCCTATGAAGCGGTATATAAGTCTACTGCTAAGTCTACTGCTATTTACTCCCAAGCATCCAAGCCCTTGTTACAGATACCTGTGTTACCTGAGCCACACCCTGGTGCTTCCGAGGACATGCTGCTGTCCAGAGGCAACTTCACCCCACCCAGTCTTTTGAGCTGACAAAAAAGCCAACGCTAGGAACGGAATGGGGAAAGGGCGTGTAGCACGCAGCATGCAGGTACATCACCTACAGAGAGGGAAGCGGAGGTGATGCGTGCAGTTTGCTTGCTGTTACAATCTTGCGTGAGGACTTTCACTCAACTGCCAGGTCTGCGAGCTATGGTGAGGAGCATGTCCTGGTAGAAGTCCTGCCAGGTATTTGGAGATTTGCTGGAAGCTTAGTAGCAATTACAGAAAGGAACAACCATGTCGAAGCCGTACCTCATCACAATTATCAAAAGAACGCTCGGAGAAAGGGGTTTGGAGAAAGGGTGTGGGCTACTTTAAAGAATTTTGTTTAAAACTGGGTAGAAAGGACTGAATATTAAAGACACTTTTTTTTTTGTTGGCAACCTCACCTTGCAAAGTCCTAGCAGGGTGGAGGTGATGCACAGCAATAGCCTGTAGTTAGGGAAAGTGTGTGTTGTAATTAAAGTGCTGTGTTTAGAATTGCGATGTTGTGCTGAGTAGATTCCTTGGGGAGGAAAGAGCCCTAACGATCATTCTATTTTCAACCATTCTTTTCTGAATCAGATTCATCTCCTGGTGACTTAACAGATTAACAGAGTTGGAAGGGACCTTGGAGGTCTTCTAGTCCAACCCCCTGTCTAGGGAGGAAACCCTACACCACTTCCAACAAATGGTTATCCAACATCTTCTTAAAGACTTGCAGTGTTGGACCATTCACAATTTCTGGAGGCAAGTTGTTCCACTGATTAATTGTTCTAACTGTCAGGAAATTTCTCCCCAGTTTTACGTTGCTCCTCTAGGTGGATTAGTTTCCACCCATTGCTTCTTGTTCTACCCTCAAGTGCTTTGGAGAATATACTCCGGGCGGCTTACAAAAAAGAGAGAGAGAAAAAAAGACATATAACGAACACATAACGGGGAAAAAAACGGTTTAAAATAGCAACACCTCATACATTTTTTCTAATCGGGGCTGGACCTCAACAGTGAGGTCAACAGCCCCAGGCCTGCCAGAACAGCCAGGTTTTTACAGCTTTCCTGAAGGCCATGAGAGTGGGTATGGTCCGGATCTCTGGGGGTAGCTGATTCCAAAGAGTCGGAGCAGCCACAGAGAAGGCTCTCCTCCGGGGACCCGCCAGCCGACACTGTCTGGCTGACGGCATCTGAAGGAGGCCCAATCTGTGGGATCTTACTGGCCTCTGGGAGGTATGTGGCAGTAGACGGTCTCGAAGGTACGCTGGCCCTAAGTCATGTAGGGCTTTAAAGGTAATAACCAACACCTTGAATTGCGTCCAGAGACCAATTGGTAGCCAGTGCAGCTCGCGGAGGACAGGTGTAATGTGGGTGTACCTCGGTGCACCCAATATCGCTCGCATGGCCGCATTCTGGACTAACTGCAGTCTCCGAACGCTTTTCAAGGGTAGCCCCATGTAGAGTGGGTTGAACTAGAAGGCCTCCAAGATCCCTTCCAAGTCTATTATTCTATGCTCTAAATAACCACTCCTAATCTTCCTTAATTTTTGGAGAGTCAGGCCTTCTTATATATTGGCACCTAGCCCAGCTAGTACATACAAACCGGTTTTGTTAATCAGGGTGCTGCAGTCAACTGAAGCCAACACTAAGAAGCTGGAAAGAAATAACTCAACTTCTTTCAGGCTGAAAAAGCAACCTTACCTGGGGTATGCCATATTTGTCAATAATCTGCCAAATGTACCAATCTTCTCTCCTGGATGACTTGCGGAATTTGAAAGTGGCGACAAAAGCGTACTCGTCCGGAAGTCCTTGCGGGAAAACATCTCTGGAAAAAGGAGAGGAGAGGAGAGAAAGTAATGAAAACCATTTTGGTTACATACATCTGGGCAACCATTCTTCAAAATCATAACGTGGGAAGATAAATTCTTTGTTCCCTGCAGTACAGAATGGTGATTAATCAAATTGGCCACGGATATGTAGAAATCGCTAACTCTCGTAGCAGAGAAAGAAGGAAGGTGATAAATACCTGCAATATACAGTTTAACAAGAGTGTATGAAAAGTTTTGCTTCTCCAAAATAGGAAAGTAAAGAAAAAAATAGTTTAGAAGTTCAACTGCTTCCAATTGTATAACCCTTTTTTCAGTCCAAAGAGAAAGAGGAACGACTAGTGTATTAAATATTTGAAGAGCTGGCCTCTTTTCTCAATTTCTTCCATTTGTTTCGCTGCCATAATATATACATACCAGGAGTTGTTTGCTGCTGGTTTTACTATTGGTTTGCAACCTGCATGGAATGTGTGCGCTGTTCAATGCAAATTGTTCTTTGCTCATGTGCAGTCACTAAAAATCAAAATTGTGGTGGCCCAATGGCGATGAGGGAACTGGTTCGGGGGCATGGCAGGCCTGGGTCGCTGCTGGTTCTACAACCCAGGCCTGAATTCCACTACTGGTTTGGTTGAACTGGGCCAAACCAGGAGCAACCCACCTCTGATACACACACACACACACAAACAAACACAAACACACAGATACACACAAACATAGGTAGGTAGGTAGGTAGGTAGGTAGGTAGGTAGGTAGGTAGGTAGGTAGGTAGGTAGAGAGAGAGAGAGAGAGAGAGAGAGAGAGAGAGAGAGAGAGAGAGAGAGAGAGAGAGAGAGAGAGAGAGAGAGAGAGATTGACTATGTGTCAACAAGGTTTAACACAATAAAATAGGTGTAACACATAAGTTGATTTTATCTAGGATTATCAGTCAGAACAACAGAGTTGGAAAGGACCTTGAGGTCTTCTAGTACAATCTCTATACCATTTCAGACAAGTGTCTGTCCAGTCTCTTCTTTAAAAACTCCAATGATGAGCACCCAAACTTCTGGAGGCAAGTCGTTCCACTGATTAATTCTTCACTGTCAGGAAATTTCTTCTTAGTTCTAGGTTGATTTTTTCCTTGATTAGTTTTCACCTGTGTTGCTTCTTGCCCTGCTTTCAGGTGCTTTGGGTTGACACACTCTTTTTTGTAACAGCCCCTGAGATATTGGAACGTTGATATCATATCATCCCTAGTTATTCTGAATCACCTTAGTCACCTCTAGTCCCCACCCTGGTCCTTCAGGTCACCCAGTACTACAACATTGCCAGGTAATTGAGTCTATCTACTTTACAACTGTTCATCCTTTTCTTCTCTTTCCTTCTTCAGAAGTTGTGGGTGCTCCATCACCGGAGGCTTTTAAGAGATTGGACAATCCTTTATCTGAAATGGTATAGTGTCTCCCACTTAAGCAGGGGGACCTCTGAGGTCCTTTACAACTCTGTTATTCAATTAAATCGGATGACCTCGGAGGTCACTTCCAGCCCTATGATTCTATAGGTAATTCAGAATTTCACATTGCAAGGTTGGTTCCTGTAAGGTAAAGGTTCTCCTTGCACATATCAACTAGTCATTCCCAATCGAGGGTGTGGTGCACATCTCCGTTTCAAAGCCGAAGAGCCAGCGCTGTCCGAAGACGTTTCCGTAGTCATGTGGCCGGCATGACTAAACGCCAAAGGTGCATGGAACACTGTTACCTTCCCACCAAAGCTGGTTCCTATTTTTCTACTAGCATTTTTACATTCTTTCAAACTTCTAGGTTGGCAGAAGCTGAGACGAGTAACGGGAGCTCACTCTGTTATGCGGCACTAGGGATTCGAACCGCCGAACTGCTGACCTTTCTGATTGACAAGTTCAGCAGCCACTGAGCCATCCTTGCAGTGGTGGGTTTCCATTTTTTTCTCCACCAGTCCGCGCACGCATGATGCTTCTGCGCATGCGCAGAAGTGTCCAGGTGAGTGGGCGGAGACTCCCGTTGCCGCTACTACCAGTTTGCCCAATCCGGGCTGAACTGGGAGCAACTCACCTCTGTTCCTTTGGTTCCTGTAGCTGTTATCATTATTTTACTTTCTGTTTCGGTTTGCTTCCTTTTTTAATTGTGCTTTCATTACTAGAGCTCACATCAGTGGTGGGTTTCAAAAAATTTTCGAACCTACTCTGTGGGTGTGGCCTCCTTTGTGGGAGTGGCTTGCCGCCATGTGACCTGGTGGGAGTGGCTTGCCGGCCATGTGTTTTTTCTCTCTCTCTCTCTCTCTTTCCTTCCTTTTGTCTTTCTGTCCCTTTTTCCTTTTTTTCTTTCATGTCTCTCTCACTTTTTATTTATTTATTTCTTTCTTTCTTCCTTTCTTTCTCTGTGTGAGTGTGTGTGTGTGTGTATGTGTGTGTGAGAGAGAGAGTGAGTGGTGGGTTTAAAAATTTTTTGGAACCTCTTCTGTAGGTGTGGCCTGCTTTCCGTGTCCACTGGTGGAACCTCTTCTAACCAGTTCAGTAGATTTGACGAACCGGTTCTACCGAACTGGTGCGAACTGGTAGGAACCCACCTCTGGCTCACATGTGTATGTCCTTAAGCACACTAAATAAACAGTGAGTCTTGGTTTGAAAAGAAACCCCTGGATGTTTGCAAGCTCCTTCATTGACAGATTATCTGGTGCCATGGCCAGTAGCTATGGGTACTTAAGTTTTCATGTTTGGACATTTTGCTACTTCAGTAATC
Source organism: Thamnophis sirtalis (assembly GCF_051295495.1). NCBI lineage: Eukaryota > Metazoa > Chordata > Lepidosauria > Squamata > Natricidae > Thamnophis > Thamnophis sirtalis. Next base: position 106,340,459 of record NW_028261382.1, on the reverse strand, counting down.
ATTGACAGCATGTATTGGAAAGTGAGGGATTAGAACAATGCAATGCAAATGGGAAATGAAAGAAGCAGCAATGGATATAATGAATGGAAATACCCTTTTTTTCAGTTGGCTTTAAATGAGGTCCACTCTACTGTGATATGCTAGAATGAAAGGGCTCAGTGTAAAATTCCCCCCTCCTTAAAACCTGCCAGATGCTAATGCAGAATTAAATGAACTAATGATATTAATTTCAGTTGCCTGGGGCAGAAAACACATTGTTTCATTTAATGCTATCATTGTGACCTAATTGGACATGAGCTGTTTCAAATTATTTTATCCTATGAAGCCCTCGCTCTCTTTCAGGCTTACCCAGACACAGCTTTTATTGTCTGCTGAGGATGTCCGCTGGATTCTGTGGTTTTTCTACTCTCCTTATTCGGAAAAACTTTCATTTCTAAAGAGCTTTGTCCTCGTTTCCCTTCTTCAGTTTTCCTAATGAAGTTGGATTCCACTTGTCTTCATCTGCATTAAAGGTAAAGGTTCCCCTCGCACGTATGTGCGAGTCATTCCCGACTCTAGGGGGCGGTGCTCATCTCCGTTTCAAAGCCAAAGAGCCAGTGCTGTCCAAAGACGTCTCCATTGGTCATGTGGCCGGCATGACTAAATGTCAAAGGCGCACGGAACGCTGTTACCTTCCCAACAAAAGTGGTTCTTATTTTTATACTTGCATTTTTACATGCTTTCTAGCTGCTAGGTTAGCAGAAGCTGGGACAAGAAACAGGAGCTTACTCCATTATGGAGCACTAGAGATTCGAATTGCTTAACTGCCAACTTCTCTGATAGACAAGCTCAGCGTCTTAGACACTGTGTCACTGCATCCCTAGCATTACTTGTATCTAAATATTGTGGAAATTTAGAGAATTGCAAATCTGGGCTGTATGCTTAAATCTTATTGGTGTCTTTATCATTGATTTCAATTCCCCTTTGCCACTGTCAGAGTTCCAAGTAATACGTCCATAGCAAACAAAACTTTGAGGCAGGTAGTTTCCTCAAAGAATAGTTCTTTTGGAAATATTATATTGGCGCAACCTGGTGAGAACCAACTCTGAAAGTTCCCATGGTTTTCACCTAATTAAAACTAAAAGTTGTCCTACCGCCTACTGCCGATCACCTCCACACGACCCATTAGATCTCATCGTTTAGGCCTCCTCCGAGTTCCATCCGCTGGCCAATGCCGACTGGCCATCACGCGGAGGAGAGCCTTCTCGGTGGTAGCCCCGACCCAATGGAACGATCTCCCCGTGGAGCTCCGTACCCTCACCACCCTCCAGACCTTCCGCACAGCCCTTAGAATCTGGCTATCCCGTCAGGCCTGGGGCTAAAGATTGTAACCCGCCCGAATGGTATGAATGTTGCGTTTTAATCATGTACTGTCTTATATGTAAAAGTCTGTTTTCCCCCCCCTTCCTTTGGATTGTGAGCCGCCCTGAGTCCCCCCAGGGAAAAGGGCGGCATACAAATAAACAATCTAATCTAATCTTTCCCAAACAATCAGTCACATTTCCAATCAAGGTGCCATCCGGTTACCTGGTAAGTTCATTCCTTCTCTCTGACCACCTGTGGGAATGTCCTTGGTTCTCAAGAGAAAGTATTTTGTTTTGGCTACAAAACCCCACCTATCTCTATTTCCCCCTCCCTATCGCTCAGGTCCCATGTGGCAACACTGAAGCTTCAAAATGGCTTCAGCCAGGCCAGCTTCAGGGTTGACACTCTGAATTTAAAAGGACAATATTAGGGAAATGAAACAATGGAAGAAATGGTTCAAAGGAAGAGGGAGATCTTACTGTGTTCGTTGAACAATGGGGAAACTTCCAAGCCGAACATAAGAGCTCTGGATTCCATTGTCTTTCATTCGGAACATCTCGCGTACACTGAATAATTCCATCAAGTCAAACCCTATCAAAACAACGACAACAACAAAAGAAAACAATAATGGCGAAAGTGAAACTGTAACATTTAGCTGCTGATAGATATTTATTATTTGTTAATATCTACCAATAATAATTAAAATAATTGATTAAAATTAATATATCTTCCAATATTAAAAGAGGGCCAGTTTGATGTAGTGCTGAAGATGCTGACCTAGTAACCAGGAGATTCTGAGTTCTAGTTTTGCCTCAGGCTGGGTTACTTTGGGCCAATAGAATAGAAATAACAGAGTTGGAAGGGACCTTGGAGGTCTTCTAGCCCAACCCCCTGCCTGGGCAGGAAACCCTACACCACTTCAGACAAATGGTTATCCAACCTCTTCTTAAAACTTCCAGTGTTGGAGCATTCACAACTTCTGGAGGCAAGTTGTTCCACTGATTAATTGTTCGAACTGTCAGGAAATTTCTCCTTAGTTCTAAGTTGCTTCTCTCCTTGATTTAGTTTCCACCCATTGCTTCTTGTTCTACCCTCAGGTGCCTTGGAGAATAGTTTGACTCCCTCTTCTTTGTGGCAACCCCTGAGATATTGGAACACTTACTTACTATTTTACCCTGTAAATTTTTAATAAGTCCATTGTCACAAACTTTCCTTGTTTCCCCAGTTAATGGTGGTATCCTGTTTCCCCTGGGAACAGTATAATAGTCATCTGTTCTGGATGAATTCTTGATGAATGTGTTTTTCATGTACACTGAGAGTTTATGCACAGAAGACAAATTCGTGTGTCCAATCACACTTGACCAATAAAGAGTTCTGTTCTGTTCTGTTCTATTCTATTCTATTCTATTCTATTCTATTCTACTCTACTCTACTCTACCCTACTCTCCCTACTCTACTCTACACTATCTAAGAGTGCGGTGTGCATATGTCCTTAGAGAGGAAAGGGACATTCACCCTATAGCAAACCAGGCAAACATTTCAGTGCCAGAGTCAGGAATGCTTAATCTAAACCAAGATTGATCCATTTGGGATGCAACATGTTTAAGAGGATCCAACCATTTTTGCATCACCTCGGCTATCAGCCATATCATGGTTAATTGGTTTGGGCCTGGCACATTATGCAAAACGAAGCACTTCGTTATCCAGTTTTAAGATTTGGAGGCTGTTTAAACTCAGGCAGCATCTTCATAGAAACACATGTAAAAACACACAAAAGGTTCATTGGTGGGATTCAATTTTTTTTATTACCAGTTCTGAGGGAGTGGTTTAGTGGGCATGGCTTGGTGGGCATAGCAGGGGAAGGCTACTGTAGAATCCCCATTCCCTCCCAACTCCAGGGGAAGAATACTGCAAAATCCCCATTCCCTCCCCACTTCAGGGGAAGGTTACTGTAAAATCCCCATTCCCTCTCCACTTCAGGGGAAGGTTACTGCAAAATTTCCATTCCCTCCCCACTCCAGGGGAAGGATACTGCAAAATCTCTATTCCCTCCTCACTCCAGGGGAAGGATACTGCAAAATCTCCATTCCCTCCCCACTCCAGGGGAAGGATACTGCAAAATCTCCATTCCCTCCCCACTCCAGGGGAAGGATACTGCAAAATCTCTATTCCCTCCCCACTCCAGGGGAAGGATACTGCAAAATCTCCATTCCCTCCCCACTCCAGGGGAAGGATACTGCAAAATCTCTATTCCCTCCCCACTCCAGGGGAAGGATACTGCAAACTCTCCATTCCCTCCCCACTCCAGGGGAAGGATACTGCAAACTCTCCATTCCCTCCCCACTCCAGGGGAAGGTTACTGTAAAATCCCCATTCCCTCCCCCCTCCAGAGGAAGGATACTGCAAAATCCCCATTCCCTCCCCACTTAAGGGGAAGGTTACTGTAAAATCCCCATTCCTTCCCCAGTTACTGGAAAATCCCCATTTCCTCCCAATCAGCTGGGACTTGGGAGGCAGAGAATAGATGGGGGCGGGGCCAGTCAGAGGTGGCATTTTCAGGTTCTCCGAACTCTTCAAAATTTCCTCTACCAGTTCTCCAGAACCTGCTGAACTTTTGGAAAGGTTTCAATTCAAGACCCTCTGTTAGAGTTTTCCCTCTCTTCAAAAATTGATATCATTTGGCATGGTAGAAGCATGCCCTCTGATCTTTTGCCAAGACTGTAGTTTTGAAGCTATTACAGCTTGCAAATAATTACTTCGTTAGATACTTTCTTTGTTTCCTGGAATGTTTTTTTTCCCCTCTGAACTTTTTTCCCCATTCAGAAGTAGTAATAAGGCATTTATTCTTGTCCGGTGCCCATCGGCCTTCAACCCAAGAAAGACCCTGAAAACAACTATAATGGGATCATTTTTTGATATATTGCCATTGTTGCAAAAGTTCCGTGTGAGCTGCATCCACGATTTACTGCTGCTTGAGAGAACCTTACTGGCTCAAACATAGGAAAGGGTGACTGAGCTATGGAAATTCTGTAATAATAACACCCATGTCATATCAACATTAAGAAAACTTAAGATCATGGCATCCTGCCCTCTCAATTCCTGGCAAATAGATGGGGAAGAAATGAAGGTTGTGATAGATTCTGTTTTGCTGGGCTCCAAGATCACCGCAGATGGGGACTGCAGCCAAGAAATTAAAAGAGGCTTGCTCCTGGGGAGGAAAACTGTGGCAAATCTAGACAGCATAATGAAAAGCAGAGACATCACCCTGCCAACAAAAGTGTGTATAGTCAAGACTATGGTTTTCCCAGTTGCAATGGATGGCTGTGAAGGTTGGGCCATAAGGAAAGCTGAGAGCAAAAGAATTGAGGCCTTTCAACTATGATGCTGGAGTCCCTTGGTCAGCAAGGTGATCAAAATAGTCAGTCCTAGAGGAGATCAACCCTGACTGCTCTTTAGAAGGCCAGATCCTGAAGAGGAAACTCAAATACTTTGGCCACCTAATGAGAAGGAAGGACTCCCTGGAGAAGAGCCTCAAGCTGGGAACGATGGAGGGCAAAAGAAGAAGGGGATGACAGAGAATGAGGTGGCTGAATGGAGTCACCGAAGCAGCAGGCGTGAGCTTAAATGGACTCCAGAGGATGGTAGAGGACAGGAAGGCCTGGAGGAACGTGGTCCATGAGGTCGCGATGGGTCGGACATGACTTCGCAACTAATAGCAACATGTTTTATATCCCATTTGGGAACGCATTTCACTTTTTCTCAAATTTTCCATCAGACATCCCTGGAAGCAGAAATCTCCATTGACTTCTTTTTAAAATTTTCTTTTTAAAATTTTTAAAATTTCATATTTCTATATTGCATGAGAGAAGAACTTATTGCCAATATTAATAGGGCCAGGTTTTGCCCTCTGCATTCTATCAAATGCAGGTTTTGTCACCCCTGGCCAAATGGGTCTACCAAATTTTCTCCCCAAACGTTATCTCTGCAGTACATAATGATGTTATGTAGCATCATTTCTAAGAGCTTTAGTAGATGGGGAAATATAATGTATGGAAATAGCACTGCAACCTTGTAAAAAAAATTTCCCCACCAAAAGAAACCCAGATACAAAACAAAATAAACACACATACAAAGACATATACATAAAGACCCAACTGTGCCTAAACGTCCCTTGAAGTCCTTCAGTGCAGAAACAAAACTCCCTATTTTTCTTTTGAATCCCATTATTATTCATAATCATTTCGAAGATGATTATTATGTATCCGTTCAGTCAGGTCTCTCCACATCTTCCTATCTTGCATTATGTCTTTGAGTTTTTCCATGCTCTGACTGGTGTCCAGTCAGGACACCATGTGCTTTGATGGTGTCCAGCAACTGTATTCTTCAACGAGCTGGCTTGCTTTTACCTCTAACTCTTAGCAATAGCAATAGCAATAGCAGTTAGACTTATATACCGCTTCATAGGGCTTTAGCCCTCTCTAAGCGGTTTACAGAGTCAGCATATCGCCCCCACAGTCTGGATCCTCATTTTACCCACCTCGGAAGGATGGAAGGCTGAGTCAACCCTGAGCCGGTGAGATTTGAACAGCCGAATTGCAGAACTGCAGTCAGTTGAAGTAGCCTGCAGTGCTGCACTCTAACCACTGCGCCACCTCGGCTCTTCCAAAGCTTTGTTTGAATATTACCTATTCCAGGGGTGGGATTGAAAAATGTTAGCAACCAGTTCTCTGCCCAGTTGCTGGATGGGCGTGGCCGTGGGGGTGTGGCCTAGTCGGCTTCCTGCACCATGGTGGCGGTGGGGCAGCATTTTCATGCTTCGGAGGCTTTCCTTGAGCCTCCGGGAGAGCAAAAACGGCCTCTCCCAGGCTCCAGAGGCCCTCCAGAGCCTGGAAACAGACTCATTTTTGGATTTCTAGAACTTCCGGTAGGCCCATTTTTTGCCCTCCCAGAGCCTCCACATGGGCCCTGCATTTACCTTACATCCAAAATGGGCTGTGTGGAGACTCTTGGGAGGGGAGGGGCAGGGGGTGGGGTCATGGTGAGCACCCAGACTGTTGGGGGCAATATGCTGACTCTGTAAACCGCTTAGAAAGCCCTATGAAGCGGTATATAAGTCTAACTGCTATTGCTATTGCTATCCAGTCCTTGCAACAATGAGTTCAGCGAACCAGATTAAAATTAACATCCGGTTCGCCCAAACCGGTCCAAACCAGCTGAATCCCATCCCTGACTTTTCCTGAAGCTGATGCTAAGCAGGCAAGTGGATCCAAACTGTTTCCAGATAATATTCCACTCCTTGACCAATAAAGACAGCCTGGCACTCTTAAATAATTCTATCTATTCCATTTGCAAAAGAAAGTACTGTCCTGGCCACTTTGGGGCTTAATATAGTCTCTCTGTATAACATACACTAGATTGCCAAAAGTATTTGCTCACCTGCCTTTACTCGCATATGAATTTACTGTAAGTGACATCCCCTTCCTAATCCATAGGGTTCAATATGACGTCGGTCCACCCTTTGCAGCTATAACAGCTTCAACTCTTCTGGGAAGGCTGTCCACAAGATTCAGGAGTGTGTTTATGGGAATTTTTGACCATTCGTCCAGAAGCGTATTTGTGAGGTCACACACTGATGTTAGACGAGTTTACGTGGCCTACCACTTCATGGCTGAGTTGCCAAACACTTCCACGTTCTTACAGTACAGCTGACAGTTGACTGTGGAATATTGAGGAGCGAGGAAATGTCACGACTGGATTTGTTGCACAGGTGGCATCCTATCACAGTTTCACGCTGGAATTCACTGAGCTCCTGAGATCGACCCATTCCTTCACAAATATTTGTCAAAACAGTCTGCATGCCTAGGTACTTGATTTTATACACCTGTGGCCATGGAAGGGATTGGAACACCTGATTCTGATTATTTGGATGGGGGAGCAAATACTTTTGGCAATATAGTGTATTTCTGCTCTGCAATGTGATGAGAAGAAGAACTGATTGTCAGTAATACTGCATTACCTGGTATGTCATCGATCTCTCCGTTGGTGTGTCTGAACCTGTCTCCTTCCACACGGACATTTGGACACAGGACATCTGTAAGGAGAGGGAAGAGAAAGGAAAAACCATGTCAACTAGAGTTATTGCTAAGAACTCCACAGTGATTTATTTTTCCTTTTCTTTTTATCACCTCTTGGCAAAGTAGAACCAATATTTAGTACTTTTTATATCCTTTATATCCTTTTTTTTTTATTTTTTTTCAACATATAAACATTTCATCTTTCCTTGAACAGTGTGTCACCTGGGTAGAAATATCTCTGTGCAACAGCTTTCCGTATTTACAACATCATTCACCTTAATATTAATTCTCTAATCTTAAAATTGCAATATATTAAGCGATTAAACCAGTGGTGGGATTCAAATAATTTAACAACCGGTTCTCTGCCCTAATGATTTCTTCCAACAGCCAGTTCACCAAACTGCTCTGAAAGTTAACAACTGGTTCTCCCAAAGTGGTGCGAAGTGGCTGAATCCCACCACTGGATTAAACATTATCTTCTAATGAGATATAGTACTAACATTAATCATAACGATCTTCTCCAACATAATCTAACTTTTCATATCTTTTCGATAGCACTGGGGAAACTCTATGAGTCCTGGGTATCCCCGTTGCCCACAAAAACTCTGCAAAGAAGGTTGTATAAAGGGTGGGAAAATTGCACACCTCACCGAGAAAGAACTGGCATCATAAACAGAATCAGCTGCCAAGATTGCAACCTACACCACACAGGATAAATAAGGCCCCAATTACAATAAAGCAACAATGAGCACATAAATGGCAAAAAAACCCAACACCAGAATAATTCATAGTTATCTATTCCCTTAAAATCACCCACACATTTGACTGGAATAATAGACAAAGAATCAACCAAGTGAAAAACAGAAGAGGCAGGAATTCTTGGAAGTCTGGCACTCAAATCAAGGAGCCATCAGGGGATGAAAATAAGGATTTACACTCTATCCGACACAAGATCCAAACCATTCACATCAGATTGGCAAGGCAGAACATAATGAACTGCAATCAACAGTGTGTGCGCGCGCGCGCGCGCGCGCACACACACACACACACACACACACACACACACACACACACACACACGCTCTTCAATTTCAACCAAACTTGGTACACAGATGACTTACTCTCTGGAAACAAATACTTTGGGGGTACAAATACTTTGGGCGTGTGTGTTCTGTTAAGATGCAACCTGTTGTGGCTTAAAATGGCTTCTACTGAACCTCCGTAGAATGACTTCTACTGTGCAGCACAGTGGAGTTGCCAGGGTAACGGCTTTACAGTACCCCACCAGGGGGCTCCCTCTGGCAAGGGGGGGAAATCCAACATTAGAAATTACCTTTGGTCTGGACATTTTGCCCCTATAAATAAATACCTGGGCAACGATATCGGCTAGTAGATTATAAATATAGCAAGGCAAACTACATTTCTGGATCATTGTACTGAAGAAGCTATATTGGAATGCACAGGGAAGTCTCTGCAGAATTTGCGATCTATGCTTTGGTGCTGACCTTCCAAAACCCAGAGACCCTCAAGGAAAGACCGGCCTACCACTATTCCAAGAGATGAATACACCAGTTGTGGTTTCACCAAACTGCTCAGAAAGTTAACAACCAGTTCTCCCGAACTGGCTGGATCCCACCACTGCTCATAGGGAGAGGGTCTCCTGCTTGAGCAGGGGGTGGGGGGGTTGGACTAGAAAACCTCCAAAGTCCTTTCCAACTCAGTTATTTTGTGATTCTGAAGAAAGCAAACCAACAACAACTGAAGGCAGGTAGCTAAATAAGCTCTGAGCCGTGCATATCAATATATAGCACTTGAACAAACTAGGGTCACATCGTTCATAGCAGTTCACACACTATTTTCATCTATGACATGCGTCTTTTAACTCGCCAATCTCATTCTAAGGACGCTTGCCCTCTGACATACACCGTTGCCCTTTGAGGGGGAAGGTCTTAACTCTCTGCTTCCCGCTGAACTCTGCAATAATTCTGCCCTACCTTATGCAATCATGAAACCAGACATTATATTCTTGGCAAAATGAACCCACAAGGCCACAACAGCTGACTGAGAAGCAAAAGAAATAGCACACATATACCCTAACAAAGAAACCAAAACTGACTGACCAAGATCAGGCGCGTAATTTTGGATAAGAAAAATAAACAACTGCCGTCTGCACCACCAAAGCGTTTGTTTGTTCAACCAATGCAAGATGCTACACATCTAACAATTATAACCAGATTATGGTACACCACCAGTATGAATAAACAGTTGCATAAATACATGCAAGAGGGAAAGGAATGAAACATTCAAAACCAACGGGGGCTTATTCGTGCAACAGGCTGATGTTTATAAATAGGGAATCTTTTCGCCCTGTTAGAAGGACAGCAGGTTGCTTCTTCATTCATCTCCCAAATGATTTCAGGGTTTCCAGATGTGTATAAAGTGATTAACAGCCACGTCTATTGACCTTCAGCTAAGAAGCAATAGTTAAGGGGGATGTATCGAAACAGAATATAAGATAATGTGTGATGACTCATGATACAAGAAAAAGCCACAGTGCTTGGCAAAATACAGAAAGAAGTCCCAAAGCATCCAAAACAGAATGGTCCAGTTTAGTCCATCTCTGAGCAATCGTTTCCCTTCCCTTCCCTTCATTGTCCTGTCCTTCTTTCCTCCCCTCCCCTCCTCTTCTCACCCTCCCCTTTCATTTCCTTTCCCCTTTCTTTTTCCTTTTTCCCTTTTCCTCTCTTTCCTCCTTTCTCCTTTCCTTTCCTCAACTCTCTGCTGGTTTTTTTCCAGCATTCTATCAGAGTTGGTAAAGAATCTCCCCTCCCTTCCTTGCAATGTGGAACACATCATTGATTTCAACGTGGCAATACGAGGCAGACTTGCTTTTTTAAGATCCAATATTTTTTTTTTCTTGGAAAACACCAAAGTTGGAGGAAGTAAACGGTACTAAAATTCTGATAAGTTGAACTTCTTTGGATACAAATAGATGAAGAATTCTATAGAGCTGGACATAACTATTGGGGGGGGGGAGAAGGAGGAGGAGGAAGAGGAAAGTGAGGTCTCTCTGAGCTTGGTGGTTTTCTTGCAGACATTTCATAACCCAACTCGGGAACATCCTCAGAGCCAGAAGGGAGTGGGGTTTGTGGAGAGGAGAAGGAGGAGGAAGAGGAGGAGGAGGAGGAGGAGGAGGAGGAGGAGGAGGAGGAGGAGGAGGAGGAGGAGGGAGGAGGAGGAAGAGGAAAGTGAGGTCTTAGTTCTCTCTCTGAGCTTGGTGGTTTTCTTGCAGACATTTCATAACCCAACTCGGGAACATCCTCAGAGCCAGAAGGGAGTGGGGTTTGTGGAGAGGAGAAGGAGGAGGAAGAGGAGGAGGAGGAGGAGGAGGAGGAGGAGGAGGAGGAGGAGGAGGAGGAGGAGGAAAGTGAGGTCTTAGTTCTGTCTCTGAGCTTGGTGGTTTTCTTGCAGGCATTTCATAACCCACTCAGGAACATCCTCAGAGCCAGAAGGGAGTGGGGTTTGTGGAGAGGAGAAGGAGGAGGAAGAGGAGGAGGAGGAGGAGGAGGAGGAGGAGGAGGAGGAGGAGGAGGAGGAGGAGGAAAGTGAGGTCTTAGTTCTCTCTCTGAGCTTGGTGGTTTTCTTGCAGACATTTCATAACCCAACTCGGGAACATCCTCAGAGCCAGAAGGGAGTGGGGTTTGTGGAGAGGAGAAGGAGGAGGAAGAGGAGGAGGAGGAGGAGGAGGAGGAGGAGGAGGAGGAGGAGGAGGAGGAGGAGGAGGAGAGGAAGAGGAAAGTGAGGTCTTAGTTCTCTCTCTGAGCTTGGTGGTTTTCTTGCAGACATTTCATAACCCAACTCGGGAACATCCTCAGAGCCAGAAGGGAGTGGGGTTTGTGGAGAGGAGAAGGAGGAGGAAGAGGAGGAGGAGGAGGAGGAGGAGGAGGAGGAGGAGGAGGAGGAGGAGGAGGAGGAAAGTGAGGTCTTAGTTCTGTCTCTGAGCTTGGTGGTTTTCTTGCAGGCATTTCATAACCCAACTCAGGAACATCCTCAGAGCCAGAAGGGAGTGGGGTTTGTGGAGAGGAGAAGGAGGAGGAAGAGGAGGAGGAGGAGGAGGAGGAGGAGGAGGAGGAGGAGGAGGAGGAGGAGGAGGAGGAGGAGGAAGAGGAAGAGGAAAGTGAGGTCTTAGTTCTCTCTCTGAGCTTGGTGGTTTTCTTGCAGACATTTCATAACCCAACTCAGGAACATCCTCAGAGCCAGAAGGGAGTGGGATTTGTGGAGAGGAGAAGGAGGAGGAGAAGGAGAAGGAGGAGGAGGAGGAGGAGGAGGAGGAGGAGGAGGAGGAGGAAGAGGAAGAGGAAGAGGAAGAGGAAAGTGAGGTCTTAGTTCTCTCTCTGAGCTTGGTGGTTTTCTTCCAGGCATTTCATAACCCAACTCGGGAACATCCTCAGAGCCAGAAGGGAGTGGGGTTTGTGGAGAGGAGGAGGAGGAGGAGGAGGAGGAGGAGGAGGAGGAGGAGGAGGAGGAGGAGGAGGATGATTGCTATTTATATGTATAAGTTGTGACTCTTTTTTAAAAAAAAAGCTTTTTTAAAATCTATTGGATCTTTCCCAAGGATCTGGAGTATTTAATGATGTTTTTATAATATTTCTTCTGTTCCAAGTAATACCATTTTCATAATTGATGTATTCATACTATAGCCATTCCTGTGGTTTCCACGTGGTTTTGGGTAAAGCACATCGACCACAATTATTAAAACCACAACCAAAATTGAAAATAACACCTTAAGACACAGAGGGCAAACATGATTTATAAAACTGGGCCCTAACGAGCTTTTCATTCCCTGTTCATTCATCGGGCCATTCGAATTGCCAGTGCCAAGAAAAACAGCTTCCTCCCTCGCTAACAAGTTTTGAGTCAAAGCGTATAAGTTCCTTTGCCTTCCAGCTGGGCTTCAAAGAACTGAGCTCCAGAATTGATTCGAGGAAATGAAGAGGAACGAGACGCAGGAAACTCAAAGGTTGAGAGAGACCGAAGGGATGTCACGTCCCTGGAGAAAAATGAGCCTCTTGCAGGCACTCAAGCTTGCAAGACTGAGTCCAATGTCTGGGGTCATTAATTAGTTGCAACAATTGCCAATGTATGTAGGCAGATTAATTCATGGTGAACTATTCATTGTTCTTGCGGTCAGGAAATTTCTCCCTAATTTTATCTTTTGTCCTTGATGAGTTTCCATCCATTGCTTCTTCTCCTGCTCTCCGGTGCTTTAGAAAATAGTTTGACACACCCCACTCTTCTTTACAACACTACTGTCATGTCACCCCTAGTACCGTGACGGCGAAGGTATGGTCCATGTGTCACAGGTGACACGCGGAGCCCTCTCTCCGACATGTGAGCTATCACTCAGCTCAACTACGCTGCATTTGTGCATGAGCCTCCTGCCGGCCAGCTGATTTTCAGGTTTCTGCTGCGCATGCAGGAGACACACACACACACACATGCACAGGGAGGCGGGGGGTATCACGTGTGTATGCACAGGGGGTGAGGGAGGCGCGGGAGGGTGAGGCACATCCCTGCCCCGTGCCCATTTGTGGTCCCAGGAGGCTTCAGGGAGGCCGGCTAGGCCCCAAATAGCCCATTTTTGGTCCCAAGAGGCTTTAGAGAGGCCTGCTAGGCCCAAAACAGCTCATTTTTGGTCCCAACAGGCTTCAGGGAGGCCGGCTAGGCCCAAAACAGCCCATTTTTGGTCCCAAGAGGCTTCAGGGAGGTTGGATAGGCCCAAAACAGCCCATTTTTGGTCCCAAGAGGCTTCAGGGACGCCTGCTAGGTCCAAAACAGCCCATTTTTGGTCCTAAGAGGCAGTGGGCGGCCGGGCGGGAAGAGCCAGCAAGGGGGTGGTGGTGGCATCATCGCCCAGGAGCCACCCGAAGCCTTCCTGCCCACCACCGGCTGCACCATGGCCAACTCGCCCCTGGCGGGCTGTTAGGCTTCGGGCGGCTCCTGGGTGGCCGGCATCTGGGCGGGAAGAGCCGGCGAGAAGGTGGCGGTGGCATCTTCAATGATGTAGCAGAGGCGCAGCAGCGCCAGCAGCAGGGCAGCCTCCATTGGCCGGCGAGGTGAGCTGCGTGCGTGAGGCCGTTTGACCAGCCCACCCCACGACTCCAGCTAGTGCTAGTGTTCCGGCTAGAAGGCTTTGGGTGGCCAGAGGGTGAAGATGAGGCCAGGCGAGAAGAAGGACCTGGGCATGCTGGGTATGTGTTGGGCACCCCTTCAATTTCTCTCCTCCCCCCCCCCCTCCGTCAATGGTGTCCCGCTTTACCAATTTTAAAATCTGGTCACTTTACAATTAGTGTACAATTAAAGTGGCAGTAAAGTTATTCTAAGTCGCTCCCATCAATGCTGACAGAGCAGGGCATTAGAATATAAAATGACAGCAAACCCCACTCCTCACTAACACTGATGATGTTACCTAGTTGGGTAATGAAATGTCTGAAAGGAAACAACCAAGCTCAGAGAGCAACAACGACCCACAAACTCATTGTCCTTCTCCTCCCTCTCCTCCTCCTCCTCCTCTCCACAAACCACACTCCCTTCTAGCACTGATGATGTTACCTAATTGGGTCATGAAACATCTGCCAGAAAACCACAAAGCTCAGAGAGCATCAAGGACCCAAAGTCATTGTCTTCCTCCTCCTCCTTGCAAACCCAACCCCCTTCTAGCACTGATGATGTTACCTAGTCGGGTTGTAGGAAGCTATCACCCAGCCCTCTCCCAGAAAAATGAAATATCCTAGGAAATATTGAAAAGGCAGAATATTTCTCTGGATGTGAAAAGAAAGAAACATGTTTTAAAAGACAGAATAGCTGTCCGTAGCTTCCTGCCCGTCCCCACTTTGTCAATGGGCCATTAAGAAGGCCAAGCTAGTCCATTTACATAATAAAGACTTCTCCACTTCAGCTCCAGGGGAATGGGATTAAGGCATGATAATATTGGCCCTTTACTCAACTGACCACATGGCATCTGAGAACACAACCAAACCTGGATTCAAAACGCAGCCTAGAGAGTTGCCCCTGCATGGCCCAATGGGAGTCTGACAACCAATCAGAATACATTTCTTACACAGGAACAGGAAACAGAGAGGTGGGACTGAACAGGTTATAAAAAGCCTAGCAAGCCCCTCCTTCAGCCCTTCTCTTCTTCTCCACCAACATTGAAGCATGTGATCACCTTTTCTGTTCAGGGCTCAAGCCATGTGGCCCTGTCCACCAATAAACCATCTTTCCAAGCAGCCTCCATGTCTCCAGTGTCTTTTCCCCCACTTGGAGCCAAACCCAGAAGGACATTTCTTCCAACAGGGTGATGAAACATCTGCAAGGAAACAGCCCAGCTCTAAGAATACCAAGGAGCCCTCAACATAAGGTCAGAGACCACCAAGATCCCCTCAGTTCAACCCCTGGTCTTTCTTTGTTTGTTTGTTTGCAATTTTATTTCCTTGTCCACTGCCATCAAATGTCAATTTTTGATAGATGGAAAACCAGGAAAAAAACATTTTTAGACTCATTTATGAATGTCCCAAAGGTGCTTTTTTTAGGAAAGCAACTGGACTTTCTTGTTTGTTTTTTTCTCTGAAGACATTTCGCTTCTCATCCAAAAAGTTTCCTCAGCTCTGACAGGATGGCGGGGAATGTCAGAGTTGAAGAAGCTTCTTGGATGAGAAGTGAAATGTCTTCAAAGAAAAAAGTAAGAAAGTCCAGTTGCCTCCTGAGAAAAGCACCTTTGGGACAAGCGTGACTTGGATGACTGACAATTTCTAGAGACTTTTACATCCATTCATGGAAAAAAAAACCTCTGTTACTCAGTGGTGGGTTTCAAAAATTGTTGGAACCTACTATGTGGGTGTGGCCTCCTTTGTGGGAGTGGCTTGCCACCCATGTGACCAGATGGGAGTGGCTTGCCACCCAAGTGACCGGATATGAAATTATGAATTAGTACTTTGGTCGGTCCAAGTAGCTAGTCAGAAACTCTGGCATTGAAGCATGCAAGTCTTAAAGCTGTCAAGTTACAAGATTTGGCAGTGGTGGGCTTCAAAAAAATTTGGAACCTCTTCTGTAGGTGTGGCCTGCTTTCCGGGTCCACTGGTGGAACCTCTTCTAACCAGTTCGGTAGATTTGACGAACCGGTTCTACCGAATAGGTGCGAACTAGTAGGAACCCACCTCTGCTGTTACTCTTGTAAAAGGTTATGTAAAATGGAAAGTTTTCCTAATTCAGCAAACCAATTAAGCGAGCTTTTTGAAAATGTTAACGATCGTACAAAGGCCCTTATGCAGATCTAAAACCAGCTAGTATTTTACCCTTTATTTTGTCTACAGCAAAATTACAGGAAAGGACGAAACAATTACAGAGACGGCTTGCCTGCTGGTAAAACCGGACCCTGTAACTTTCATTTCGCCACTTGTGTCTCCGTAAGCCAAGTGCCAATTTGGAGAGCAAGTGAGTCAGAGTCAGCTGGGAGTTCGGCTCATGCTATTTCCAGAGGCAAAATTAGAGATGAGACAGGAACGGCAGCTGTTCTGCTCATTTGGCCTCTGGCAAGAATTCAGACCTCAGACCAAACCGACTGGCTATGAATAAGAAAGAAAGAAAGAAAAAAACTTGGAATGCGGAAACATTTGAGTGGAAGATTGGATCAGATTTTGCTGGGAGGCATGTCCAAAGCTGTTTGTCTGTCTGTCTATCTTCCTCTAGGTGTCATTCATTCATTAATTCAAACCTTTATTGCCAGAGTACAATGTGTGTACAATGAGATTGGTTGAATCTCCCTTTGGGCACCCAACCAATACAATACAATACAATACAATACAATACAATACAATACAATACAATACAATACAATACAATACAATACAATACAATAGCAGAGTTGGAAGGGACCTTTGAGGTCTTCTAGTCCAACTCCCTGCCTAGGCAGGAAACCCTATACCATTCCAGACAAATGGCTATCCAACATCTTCTTAAAGACTTCCAGTGTTGGGGCATTCAAAACTTCTGGAGGCAACTTCTGTTCCACTGATTAATTGTTCTCACTGTCAGGAAATTTCTCTTCAGTTCTAAGTTGCTTCTCTCCTTGATTAGTTTCCACCCATTGCTTCTTGGTCTGCCATAAGGTTCCTTGGAGAATAGTCTGACTCCCTCTTCTTTGTGGCAACCCCGGAGATATTGGAACATTGCTATCATGTCTCCCCTAGTCCTTCCTTCATTAAACTAGACATGCCCAGTTCCTGCAACCGTTCTTCATATGTTTTATTCTCCAGTCCCCTAATCATCTTTGTTGCTCTTCTCTGCACCCTTTCTAGAGATACAACTCACAGTGGAAGACCACAACTGGGGCTAACATTTCTGTTGCTAAGTGAAACATTTCATGTGAATTTTTTCCTGTTTTATGACCTTTCTTGGCACAGTTGTTAAGTGGATCTGGCTTCCCCATTGACTTTGCTGGTCAGAAAGTCACAAAAGTTGATCACATGACCCTGGGGCACTGCAACCCTTCTAAAAAAGCATCCAAAATTGGATCACGTGAGCATGGGGATTTTGTAATGTTTGTAAATGTAAAAAAAAAAAAAACACCTGTCATCAGTCACTTTTTTCAGTGCCCTTGAAACTTTGGTCACTAAACAAACTGTTTGTAAGTCGAGGACTAGCTGTAAGACCAAAGTGACAAAGAGGCTACCAGTTGATTTTTCCCCCCTCTTTATTTTTAGGAATTTAGACTTCATGCTTTGGAAATAAAAATAACAATAGAATGTATGTGTATGTATTATTTTGTTTTGTATGTGTCTACATATTTGCATTTATCTCTTCGGTACACATGTGTCTTACGCCCTATGAATGGACGCACATGAAAAATGTAGTACCATATTTTTTCAGACTATAAGATGCACCGGTGTATAAGACACATCAAGATTTCGAAGAGGTAAGTAAGAAAAAAAAGTTTTTTGTCCCCCCTGGCCCCTAGGAGCACTCTGCAGTCTTCAGCAGGGCTGGGGGAAGGCGAAAACACCCCTGTTTTTGTGAAAAACAGGCAGAAAATGGGCCGTTTTTCACAAAAATGGGGGCATTTTTGCCTTCCTCAAGCGCTGCTGAAGCCTGCAGAGTGCTTCTGGAGGTTGTGGGAAGGCAAAAATGTCTCTTTCATGAAAAATGGCCTGTTTTTTGTCCATTTTTCACAAAAATGGGATGCAGGGGTGGGAGTTTAGGAGGCCAAAAATGGCTGCATTTGGTGTATAAGACACACCAACATTTCCACGCTCTTGGGGGGGGGGGTAGGTTCGTCTTATACTCCGAAAAATACGGTAAGTGAGATTCCCCTCAAAGCAAGCTACAAAATCAGATGAATTGTTCTTACAAGTGGAAAGCAAACTGTTCTTTCTTATAGACGTGCCAGGAGAGGAATAGTTCTAGAAAATATTAGAAATAATAATATGAATAATTTACTACTTTTATAAGCTACCTGACGTCCAGCAACATCAGCAGTTTTTTTTATGTCAGCCTTTCTTTACCTATAGGATGAGATAAGTGGCCACCCTAAAAACTTTTTTTAATGTGAAATTATAGCTGCCTTTAAAGGAGTCTTAGCAGCTTAATTCCATGTGTTTTGGTCATTAATCATTCCAAAGAAAGATTGTAATGACTTTTATACAGCCACTTCTCCTCTTATTCAATGTGACATAAGTTCAAAGAAAAGGAAAACAAATAATGGTGAATAGTTAATCTTGCTCAGTGGGGTTAAAATTCCTGGGCACCGACAATAATTAAAAGACCAGTTCATTTAACATTTGATCTGCAATTGGAGACTTTTAATGACCCACACAGGGAAAGGGATATTAGATTTAATCCTGCCTTTTTACCATGAAAAAGACAAAACAAAGAAGGTGATATTCTTAATTAAACGGGTGTTGATTTCCCTGCTTTGTTGTTTTCATCCTCTCGACCTACTTACGAAACAGATTTTAACTTTGACAAGCCTCAGTGAAATTTGACAGTCAGAATAGACTACTGCAACATTTCTCAACCTTGACCTCAAGGTCGGTGGACCTCAATTCCCAGAATTCCCTAGCCAGTAACACTGAGGATAGGTAGAACACATTGAAGCCAGCAACACTGGGATTGAATAGAAGTAGAACTCCATCCATCTTCCAGGGGCTAAGATTGAAAAACTACAAATATTAGGATTGTCCCCTAATTATTTTGAATTAAGTCTTATCAGAATAAGTTACGGTAAAGGTAAAGGTTCTCCTTGCGTATGTGCTAGTCGTTCCCGACACTAGGGGGCAGTGCTCATCTCTGTTTCAAAGCCAAAGAGCCAGCGCTGTCCGAAGACGTCCTCGTTATCATGTGGCCGGCATGATTAAACGCCGAAGGCGCACGGAACGGTATTACCTTCCCACCAAAGGTGGTTCCTATTTTTCTACTTGCATTTTTACATGTTTTTGAACTGGTAGGTTGACAGAAGCTGGGACAAGTAACGGGAGCTCACTCTGTTACACAGTGCTAGGGATTCTCCTCCTCCAGTGTTGCTTTGTCAAATCTGCAAAAATGCGGGTCTCGCCTGTTCCTAAATGTCATCATAGAGTCACCAGTCAAAATTCTCCGTGGGTAAAGAATGCACATTTTTTTCTCTCTCCCCGTCTTATTCCCAAGAAATGGTAACTGGAAGTGCCTGGCCTTAGTCATGTGTTCCCACAAAAATTGCAACTGAGCTTCAAATTTTTATTCTCCCTTTGTCCGTTTCCAAAGCCACTCTCTTGGCAACCACATTTT
Organism: Thamnophis sirtalis; assembly: GCF_051295495.1. NCBI lineage: Eukaryota > Metazoa > Chordata > Lepidosauria > Squamata > Natricidae > Thamnophis > Thamnophis sirtalis. Next base: position 106,321,221 of record NW_028261382.1, on the reverse strand, counting down.
TCAATATCAAAGCCAAAGTTCTGTGAAACCTTCCAACTTAGTTCACATCAAAATAGAAACCATCCTGATTCTTCAGCAAAGATTTACTACCATCAAGCAGTTTTGGGCTATGTTTTGTGGCTGTGACATGATGGCTCTATTTAGTGCCCAATGGTGTTCTGTGTGTGTTCTTGGGCGTATTTGATATCAATAAAGGAGAATATTTGCAGTTCAGGGTTGAAATGAGGGGTCCTTGGTGCTTTCTGAACTTGCTTGTTTTGGTTGGGGATTTTTTTTTGCAGATGTTTCATTATCCAAACTAAGTAATATCATTATATTTGAAGAGCCGAGGTGGTGCAGTGGGTAGAGTGCAGTACTGCAGGCCACTTCAGCTGACTGCTAGTTCAGCAGTTCGGCGGTTCAAATCTCACCGGCTCAGGGTTGATTCAGCCTTCCATCCTTCCGAGGTGGGTGAAATGAGGACCCAGACTGTGGGGGCGATATGCTGACTCTGTAAACCGCTTAGAGAGGGCTGAAAGCCCTATGAAGCGGTATATACGTCTAACTGCTATTGCTATTGCTATTGCTATCATTTTATGGGTGTTGTTATCTAGTTTGAGTAATGAAATGCCTGCAAGAAAACAACCAAATTCAGGGGCGCCAAGGACCCCCCAATATATAATATTGGAAAGTGAAAGTCTCCAAGAAAGCTGCTAAATGCAAAGCTGGACTAAGATGTGAAAATGTACTTTCATTTTTCAAGGTTGCACAAAGGGCTTGTTGGGTTTACATGGGCATTGAGTGCATGGAGAAATGATCGATGGATGTGTGAATAGACCCTAGGCAGAAAAGGCAGAAATAAGAGCAAAGTTTGCTCACTAATAATAAGGGAGAAATGTGACAAGTATTTTTAAGTGGATTTGTTAGAACTTTGCTATTTGATACCACTTTGGTGTACAGAGAGGGAGGGAGGGAAGGTGAAAGAAAGGAGAGAAAGTTGGAAGGATGGAAAGATGGAAGAAAAAAGGGAGGGAGGGAGAGAGAGAGGGAAAGGGAGGGAGAGAGAGAGATTGATTTATGGAAAAGTATTAAAAAAAGAACCTCATTCTGAAAATTGCATACATAAAGTGAAATGACGTTATTTTAAAAAGTGCTTACATATGTATTGCAAAAAGTTATTTGCAGAGAGATTTACTTTTTTTAAGAGAAAAAAAAACTGGATTCTAATAGCCTTAATTTCCAAGATTTCTGCCTTGGGGTAGGTGGAAAAAATGGTGAAAGGGAAGGAGAGAAAGTTGGAAGGATGGAAGAAAATAAGGAAGGGATGAAGGGAGGGAGGAAGGAAGGAAGGAAGAAAAGAAACAGAGAGGGGGAGAAAAAGAGGGAGAAGGGGAGAAGAGGAGAAATGAAGGAGAAGGAGGAGAGGAAAGAGGCAGGAATGGAGGAGGAAGAAAAGAGGCAGGAGGGGAGGGAGTTGAAAGAAGAATGGACTCTGTTCTTCCAAAGGAGGGAAGCTGAAATGAATAATTCTGTCTTCCAAACTCATGGAGAAAGACAGGATCAGCCCTCAACTGCTATCTCCATTCCCAATGCTTTTACAATAGCGTCTATAGGAGAGTGGGTAGAAAAAGTTCCTCGCTGGTGAGTCCATTGATTGGCACTTTCTCCAATATTTATTCCAACAATGTACGATGTTGTTTTCTTATTCTACTAAAGCCACAAGCTGCTAGCATTTTTGCTAGGCAGTGCTCGAAGATTCATGGTTTAATCCGATTACAATTCTCTTCCATTTCATTTTGAGGCCCCATCCTGTAACCTCCCTTGTGTTGCTCTCTACTTAACATCTCAACACAATGAATAACACTGTGCTGTCAGATCTAGGAATAATGCTCCTCTCAAAGATTCAATTCCCCACTCAATAACTAAGTGCAGAAGCCTCAAATGCACAGCAGGGCTAAATAAACAGCTTTTTATTGTGGATACAAAAGGAGTGATAAGTGTTTTTGTCGGAATCCAATTCTCTGCCTTTCAACCTTGAAAAAATTCTAGGAGTTTTTCTGCCAACTTTTATAAATCAATAATCTCTTAGCTATTCTTTTCCCAGCTTTGAGGGTGAACACCTTTTTGAGTTTGCTTAATATTTAGCTCCCCCCCCCTTGCTAGCTTCAACCCTCAGAAGTCCAGATCCAAGTCACTTTTTCACTGCAGCTATCTGCCAAGTCAATGTTTGCACAGTTCTATTGACGGAATCTAGGGCTGTGTGAACTTAGATTTACTCCATCAATGTGTTTTGCACTAGGAAAAATGCTGTGAAGAGGCCACTTAGTTCCCCTTGGAAAAGGAAATGGGTCAGGCATAAGTATTATATTATTCAGCCTGTTTAATTTGATTCATAGAAACCACTTACAACTTTTGGGGTGGGTAACAGAGGTGGGATTCAGCAGGTTCTGACCAGTTCTGGAGGCCAGTAGTGGAAATTCTGAGTAGTTCAGAGAACTGGTAAATACCACCTCTGAAGTGGTTCAGTGGTGAAGGTTTTTAGCATGAACCAAAGTAATCTGATATCATATCAGTGGTGGGTTGCAGGTGATATGCCCCGGTACAGGAGTACCAGTGCCTGCTCGGAGCACCGGGTACCGGACACATGCCCCCCTCTAGCCACACCCACCGGACTGGTAGTAAAAAAAATTGAAACCCATCCCTAAGCAATGGGAATTGAAGTCCACCCAACTGAAAGGTGTCAAGTTGGAAAAACACTGATTTCAAGTGTCTGGGAAGCTCAGTGCTAACAGCAGGGATCTACTGGCAAACAGATTCACCTGTGCAAATAGAAGCTTTTACACAGAAGGCTGGGCAAAAAAAATCTGAATTTCTGTGGTTCAATTTTTCCATTTACCAGCTCCCTTATTCCTTGCGACATTGAAAAACGATTTCCGTTTCCACTGGGGCGGCACATACCTTCAGCTCAAGGGTTTCAATAAAAATCACTGTTGTGTGCAGAACATTTTATTGTCACAGTCAAACAGAGCCGCCCCCCCCCCCCCCAGTAAAAGCCCTTGAAATGTTAAAGGCTTCCAAACTGTCGTCATTACAGCTTTTTTTTTTTCGCTCCAGTTTTTCAGGCTCAGTGGGTGAAAAACTGCAGTTTTCAGGTTTGAAAAGAAAATGGTGATTGGAAAAAAGTAAAGAGAAACAGTAGCCCCTTCTCCGTTCTGTTAGTAAGAAATTGTGTGCCTGAAAATGCCAGCTACTGTGCATGATCAAAGGGCAGAGATCCAACCCGAAATCAATGGAAATACTTTAAAGACTTATTTTGACTTCTGAAGCACTGCGACAATCTGGACTGTGTGCAATTTTTGTCCTATCTACAAAGTTCCAGATGATTTCTAGATGGCATCAAAAGTCAAGAACAGTGTTTTAATGTATAATTTTGGTGATTATTAACTAGAAATGTCAACATCTTTTAGATTGTCTTAGACTTTAAATGGTTATTTTGTTAACACTGATGAATACATTTCTGTTTAGAGATGATGATAAAGGTAAATCTCTCTTGGGCCTGTGGAGAGGGGAGGGGAGAAAAATAGTAAATAATTTTTAGCTAACTACAATAACAATAAAGAAATGTTGATGGACAATATTTAATGATACATACATACAGTTGTACTGGTAAAAGTAAAATGGACAGAAGTGTTAACCTGTGAGTTTGTGGGTAGGGGGAGGAAGGAGGGGGAATGTTAGATTATTATTTTTTAATTGACTTTCTTTTAGAATATGATATAAAGATGTAAAATTATGGCAGATTCATTGAGACTGGGGGGAAAAAAATGCCAGTCGGTGGTTGTGTCCTTAAAACCCTAATTAAATGAAAATTGTGGTATAGTGATAGTAAAACATATATGTTTTTTGACAAAAACCGAGCCCGTTTTCGTGAAAAATGGGCCATTTTTTGCTCATTTTGAGGGGGTCACCCCCCAGGAGCACTCTACAAGCCTCCTAAGGGGTATTC
>NW_028261382.1:106064736-106092236 GCF_051295495.1 Thamnophis sirtalis | reverse complement strand
AATACTATACTGAATACTAAATGCTTTTTTAACTTACAACATATCAGTGGTGGGATTCAAATAATTTAACAACTGGTTCTCTGCCCTAATGACCAGCTGGGTAGGTGTGGCTCGATGGTCATGTGACTGTGTGGGCGTGGCCAACTCAATGTCACTCCGGTCGATATGGGTGCTTCATCTTAGCTGTTACAATGTAATAAGGGTTAACCGGAGAGGCAGTTTCTGTAAGGAGGGCAATAAAGATTAGGCTAGAAACAACACCAGAAAGTTTCCTTCCTGCCTTCCTTACAGGATTAGCCCTGTAAAGTGGGAAAAAACAAAAGATTTCTTCCAACAACTGGTTCTCCAAACTGCTTAGAAAGTTAACAACCGGTTCTCCCGAATAGGTGTGAACTGGCTGAATCCCACCACTGCAACATATATTTGAAAATTTTAATAAAACGTTTCATGGGTCAGCCACAGTTTGCATTCAATCCAGGGGTAACACCCTGATGTAGATGACAGAAGTTGGGACATCCAGTTGGATGGACTGGGATCTGGTCTGTTGTTTCCAGATGTGAAAAAAGAGCCTGGTTTGAGAATTGCAAACTTGGTGGAGAAGGCTGAAAGGGGACCGAATATAAGAAACTTAGAGATGATGGAATTGATGAGTTGATGGACTGCATTTTCTTGGGAAGATGGATGGACTTTGAAGGATGGACATTATATTTAACTAGAAAACAATTTTCTTACAGGGAGACTTTCAAAGCAATGGGTGCTGCAGAGATATTTACAACAGAGGCTAATGATTCTGGAGAATGGGCAACTGTTGGAAAAGATCCAGTGGTGGGTTGCAGGCGGTACACCCCGGTACTGGAATACCAGAGCCTGCCTGGAGCCACAGATACCATTCCAATATTTGATTTAATTTGATTTGATTTTATTGTATTTCTATGCCGCCCTATTCCCAGAGGGACTCAGGGCGGCTCACAAACCAAGTAAGGGGGGGGGAATACAAAGGGGAAAAAAAAGACAACGGACAAACAACACAACAATTTAAAAACAATCAACAGCCACACAATTCGAGTGGGGACAGGAACTCATCAGCCCCAGGCCTGTCAGAACAGCCAAGTTTTAAGGGCTTTGCGGAAAGCCTGAAGGGTGGTGAGGGTCCGAATCTCCACGGGGAGCTCGTTCCAGAGGGCTGGAGCAGCCACAGAGAAGGCCCTCCTCTGGGTGGTAGCCAATCGGCATTGGCCAGTGGATGGAATTCGGAGGAGGCCTAGTCTGTGGGATCTAATCGGTCTATTGGAGGTAATTGACAGCAGGCAGTCTCTCAAGTATGGTGCTCCAGAGGGCCCTCTTGCCCGCCCAAGCTCCTTACCGGTCTTTTAAGTCTTTGGCACTTCCGTGCATGCACACGGCACATACAGTGCCTGTGTGACACTCCATTGAGCTACTGGAGCATCACAGAGGCTTGTGGAAGCGGTAAGATCCATGCGCATACTGCACATGCCCATGTGGACACTGCCGGAACCCACCACTGGAAAGATCCCAATTAAAACATCAAGGAAAATATTCATTTTAAAGAATCAAATGAGAATATTTGATGCTGGATAGACCTTCTCTGTACAGACCAGAGAGGATGATTGCGGTGATTTGTGGTAACTGTTGTAGACTTTCTACGAGTTAAATACACTAATAGACTATTAACAGAGGAGTTTGAAGTTTAATTCTGCTGTTGATTCACCTGTTAACCAGCCTTTATTTTATAAACAGTAGATAGATGAGGTGAGATCACATAGATACATAACATTTTATAAATGTTGGGAATGTTTCGTAAGGGAGCAACTATTATTGTTGCAATACATTTAAGAGAAATCAGCTAGGGCACAGGCGTCAAACTCAATTGTGTCACATCATGCATCATCATGTATTGCAACATGTTTTGGACTTTTTGGAGCTGGGCTGAGCATGACCTGCGCATGACCTCTAGACTGCCAGCCACCATTTAATACCCCTGAGCTGTGGGAACAATACATCTACTCTTTAGCACAGTCATCCTCACGAAGAGGTTTTCAGAGTTTCCTGGAAGGGATGATTTTGAAAAATCTACACTTACTTCCAGTATATGCACCCACCTCCAGCTGTGGGTGTCTCTTTCTGCACAAATTACCATGAAGCAATTCTAGGTAATTTTCTGCTGAATGAGTAGTCACATCTCCTCTGAAACCAGAACTGAACTGAGGTTAGGAAGAAAAATCTTGCCATTTAGAAGAAGACTTGCCTTGAGCCAGACGGAGATTTTCTAGTGCTCTTCTTCTTCAAAGAGAAGGTAAGATATTCGTAGAAAAAAAAATTCTTGTTACTAAATTCTCTCCTATCTATGATCCTTCATCATATGCAGCTTTGTTTCCAAAGAATTCGATGGAGCCTCTTTGAATACCTAAATGTTTTGAAATGTGTCAGAATAACTACTGTATATGCTTTTGTTGGTACTGATCTGTCATCTTCCCTTTGTGTTAGCGCTGAAGTGATGCTGATCATTGAATAGCCTTATATACCGCTTCATAGAGCTTTCAGCCCTCTCTAAGCGGTTTACAGAGTCAGCATATTGCCCCCAACAACAATCTGGGTCCTCATTTTACCCACCTCGGAAGGATGGAAGGCTGAGTCAACCCTGAGCCGGTGAGATTTGAACAGCCGAACTGCTGAACTGCAGTCAGCTGAAGTAGCCTGCAGTGCTGCATTTAACCACTGCGCCACCTTGAAGTCAGAATATTACCCAGGAGTGAGCTTCAGAAATTTCAGCAATGGGTTCTCTGCCTGGTTGCTGGGTGGGCATGGCCTAGCTTTCCTCGAGCCTCTGGGAGGGCGAAAACTGCTTCCCCTGGGTTGCCAAGCCTTCCCAGAGGCCCATTTTCACCCTCCCTGAGCCTCCATGCTGGCCCTGCCCTTACCTCACATCCAAAATGGACTGCGTGGAGATTCCTGGGAGGGGAGGGATGAGGTGGGAGGGGTGGGGCAGTGTGAGTGGGGCCAGCCAGGGGTGGGATTTGGAGGTTCTCCAAACCATCCATAATGTTAGCTACGAGTTCTCCCAAACCCGGGGGGAACCGTAGCAGCCGACTCCTGATATTATCTTTCATCTTGGTAATATTTCCATACTTCCGCTGAATACAGATGCTTTGTGGAATAACTAGCCTGATGAGATAAACCCTTTACAAAATTGCTTCCTTGTTTCCTAATATGCAGAGAGAGAATAGATTTTTTTTAATTATTATTTCCTGCCATTTCTTCTTTTTTCCACCTCAGATTCTATCAACCCCATTTCATATTCAGACTGAGATTGCTTTTTAACCCATGCAATCCATGATCATCATGGCATCTTCATTTTTATCTTGTACATTCTTTCCCTTTCCTTTAGTTTAACAAAATCAAATTATCTCCTTCCTTCCTCCCTCCCTCCCTCCCTTCTATCACCATTTTTCCTTCCTTCTTTCCTCCCTCCCTCCCTCCCCATTCATTAATCCATGTTGGTTACAATTTGCTACTCTTAGATTTGAAGTCACAATCGTGTGTGTTCCATGAGAACACCAAATGAACCAAAGATGAAGACGACCCATCATTGCTTTGATGAATCAAGGCTTTCACATGACACTTTTTAATCAAGTAAGGAAGGCCAGATTATAACCCTTATCCCAACTCGTGACCCGACAAATGCGCGCCCGACAACAGCGCACCGACAAAACAGCGGCGATAAAACCGCGATGTTGACAGCGCGCCCCCAAAGGCGTGCCGATAAAAGAGCACCGACAGAAGGGTGATTAGGGTTAAGATAAGGGTTAGGGTAAGGGTAAGGGTAAGGGTAAGGGTTGGGGTTGGGGTTGGGGTTGGGGTTAGGGTTAGGGTTAGGGTTAGGGTTAGGGTTAGGGTTAGGGTTAGGGTAAGGGTAGGGGTAGGGGTAGGGGTAGGGGTTGGGGTTGGGGTTAGGGTTAGGGTTAGGGTTAGGGTTAGGGTTAGGGTTAGGGTTAGGGTTAGGGTTAAGTTTAGAGCGCGCTTTTGTCGGCGCGCTATTGTCAGCACGCTTCTGCGTTCATTCGTCGGTACAATTTTGAACTCGTGGTTTTCTTCCCGCGGTTTTGTCGGCGCGCTTTTGTCGAGCGCGCATTTGTCGGTGAACCATCTCAACTACACAACTGCATCATTCCACGGTAATTGTGAGGACAGGATGCGTAATCTACTGTAGAGGCTGCATTGAAATATGCATTTTTTAGGAACGTCGATTAAGGCCAATGCCATCTGTTTCTGTTTTGTTCTAGCAGGAGCATCTGCAGCCACACGAGGACAAAAAAAGGCCGAAGCATAATGACTATGGCATCCACCCCTCCATTCAGTTATGCGGCACAAATCAATGCAACAACCAGCTGCAAAATCAGAACCTGTTACATGGTTGATAAAGATGAGGAAGTGCTTGTTTTTGCAATCTTCACAATGCTTTTTTGTGCGTTGGGAATGTTGGGCAATGGTCTTGTTATCTGGTTGCTGGGCTCCTCTATTAAGAGGAACACTTTTGCCATTTATATTATCAACCTCTCTGTTGCTGACTTTGGCCTGCTCACCACTCAGCTGATTATCGAAATCCACTGGCTTTTTACACGTCTGTATTGTGACTTTCCCTACGAACTCTTCCAAATGATCCTGCTGTTAATGTACAGTACGGGGCAATTTCTACTGACAGTCATCAGCATCGACAGGTGTCTTTCGGTCCTTTTCCCAATTTGGTATCGATGCCACCGGCCAGCGCATATGTTCAGTATTGTTTGTGCCGTCACCTGGGTCATCTCCTTCATCCTCTCTTTAATTCACTTCACCATTGTAGCTTCTCGTGGATTTGGAAAGAATTATACTGTGATGTATCAGTTCATCGTTAACGCTGTGCTTTGTCTCCCACTGATGACCATCTCCAGTGTCACCTTATTTATCAAAATCTGCTTCGTATCCAAAATCCAAAGGCGGAGGAAGCTTTTGACAGCTATTTTGCTCACGCTTTTCTTCTTTTTAATCTTGGCTTTCCCACTGAATGCCTTTTATTTTATCCTGTATTTTTTGGAGTGTATACATCCCAACTTTGTACATTATGGCTACTTATGTACCTGCATCAACAGCAGCATTAACCCTTTGATCTATTATCTAGTGGGGAGACAGAAAGGTAAAACTCAGAGAAGCATCAAAGAGTTATTTCAGAAAATTTTCAAGGAGGAAGAAAATGGTAGTGAGCAAATGGAAACTTCAGAAAATTTTAAGCTCTCAACTCTTTAATTTCAACTTTTGTCGTTCATACGATACAATCATTTCTTTCCAAGCAAGCCCATAATTTCCCTTTTTTTATTTAATGGAAACTGATCTCTATACTATTAATCTGTGCATGAATCCACAATTTGTGCAGGCAATTACCTTTGTACAATATCAAAACTTTTCAAGTAACTTATTTAGCCACAATCTCCCACCTGATGATTAATTAGCTTGCTTTATTTCAGCCTTCCTCCAACTTGAATGGCCTTCAATTCGATCTTTGACCTTGGTACAAATGCACAGGTACAGTATAGGTGGTACCTTGCTCAATAGTAGTAACTGTGAGAGGGATCTTGAAGTCCTAGTGTACAATCACTTAAATATGAGCCAGCCTTGTGCAGCAGCTGCCAAAAAAGCCAACCCAGTTCTAGGCTGCATAAACAGAGGGATAGAATCAAGATCACGTGAAGTGTTAATACCACTTTATAATGCCTTGGTAAGGCCACACTTGGAATACTGCATCCAGTTTTGATCACCACGATGTGGAAAAGTTGTGGAGACTCTAGAAAGAGGGCAGGAAAGAGCAACCAGGATGATTAGAGGACTGGAGGCTAAAACATATGAAGAATGGTTGCAGGAACTAGGTATGTCTAGTTTAATGGAAATAAGGACTAGGGGAGACAGGATAGCAGTGTTCTAATATGTCAGGGGCTGCCACAAAGAAGTGGGAGTCAAGCTATTCTCCAAAGCACCTGAGGGTAGAACAAGAAGCAATGGCTGGAAACTAATCAAGGAGAGAAGCAACTTAGAACTAAGAAGAAATTTCCTGACAGTATAATCAATGGAACAACTTGCCTCCAGAAGTTGTGAATGCTCCAACACTGGAAGATTTAAGAAGATATTGGATAACCATTTGCCTGAAGTGATGTAGGGTTTCCTGCCTAGAAGATGGGTTGGACTAGAAGATCTCCAAAGTCCCTTCCAACTCTCTTATTCTAAGTAATTTTGGTGTCTAGTAAGACCATTGTTGAGAATTTTCAAAGTGGACATTCATACCTTTGAAGGCATTCATCATAGAAAGGCCAAGCCAAGGATGGACACGTGTAGCCTTCAAAATGTTGGTTCTATCAGGCATATGACCAAAGGTGAAGGATAATGGAATTCTAGCTCAACACTATCTGGAGAATCCTATATCGGCAACACCATGAGACTAGGATTCATCAAACCAACTGTATCAAAAAGAGGACAACTTGATACAACAAGATCTTATGAAATCACATTTAAATGAAAAAAGTTGTATGATTCCAGTAGTAAAGAATAAGACTAAAAACATTTCAAGTGGTAATATCTATAAACTGGCCTGTCTTCATGTGTGTGTGTGTGTGTGTCTGTGTGTGTGTGGGGGGGGGGTGTATTGATTGAAACGTGTTTGAATATTAATAGCTTGCATTGGTAGTTGGGCTGTTGGTTTTTTTAAAATTTTATTTATATATTTTATTTTTATATACAACAAGTGCTTAGTGAATAGCGTACTGTCTGAGTCAATTTGTTTACACAACAATATTAAACACCTAATTTCTACCTCTATTATCCAACCATTGATAAAAATAATCCCAAATTCAAAAATATCTTTGATCTTCAGCGTTAGTCTATCCATTTCTGCACAGTCTAATAGTTTTTTAAATTATTTCTTTGGTTGGTGTTTTCTCATTTTTCCAGTGTTGCACAAATACAATTCTAGCTGCTGTCAAAACATGTAATATTAAATATACATTCCCTTTATCATATTTCTCTGGCAATATGCCTAACAAAAAATAATTCTGGCTTATAGTCTATATGCTGCCAACATTTTTTCTAATCATGTATGTATTTTCATCCTTTTTTTTTTTTTTGCTTTTGGACATGTCCACCACATGTGATAATATGTACCCAGAGTTTGTTTACATTTCCAACATTTAGATGACCTGTTTTTAAACATTTTGGCTAATCTAGCCAGTGGTAAATGCCACCTATAAAACATTTTGTATCATTTTCCTTATATATGGTTGCCATCATCAATTTCTTTCTTTCCCAGAGCTTCTGCCAATTATCTAATTCTATGGTATATTCAAAAATTTTGGCCCAAACTATCATTGTCTCTTTTACCTGTTCATCTTCCATTTTTAGGCTTAGCAGAAAGTTAAATAATTTAACACATTTAAACAGAATATTTAACAGTTAAATAACAGTTAATAGGATATTGCCAATAAAATAGTCCTGTCATTTCCTTTACAGCCCAAGAAACTAGGTAGGGTCCTGTTTTGAACCTCTTGCCCTGTCCACTGTCTAGCTACAGACCAGTGGTGGGTTTCAAAAATTGTTTGAACCTACTCTGTGGGTGTGGCCTCCTTTGTGGGAGTGGCTTGCCGCCCATGTGACCGGATGGGAGTGGCTTGCCGCCCATGTGACCGGATATAAAGATGCTGACGACACTTGTCAGAACCACCTTAAATTACCTCACACACAGCACTGGCAGGCATAAGAATATGATGTAAACTTGTTTTTTAAAAGGCATCTTTGGTTTGCGTTAAAACAACTTCAACACACGTAATGTTCTGATTGCGCCACAAATGCAGTAGTCATCCTTCCCTTTCACAGAGGCACTGAGTTTTATAAATATGAGCATGATAGTGTAGAATAATCATATCCAAGGACCAGTGGTGGTTTTCAAAGAATTTTGGAACCTCTTCTGTAGGTGTGGCCTGCTTTCCGGGTCCACTGGTGGAACCTCTTCTAACCGGTTCGGTAGATTTGACGAATCAGTTCTACCGAATAGGTGCGAACTGGTAGGAACCCACCTCTGCTACAGACTATGCTGTCTTTCATATGATCATTTCCTAAGTGGCATCTCTTGGCCTGGTCCCCCAAAAATCTTTCCTACGTACCATTGTACTATCCATCTTTCCTCATGTTGCAGTCCAAGAAGACATCCTGGAGAATTGGGGTAAACTGAAGGTCTCGGCTTCCCCATATGTGGTGCCACCAGGCCCATTTCAACCAATACAGGTGTCAAACAAGGGTGTAGATCAGTGTTTCTCAACCTTGGCAACTTGAAGATGTCCGGACTTCAACTCCCAGAATTCCCCAGCCAGCATTCGCTGGCTGGGGAATTCTGGGAGTTGAAGTCCGGACATCTTCAAGTTGCCAAGGTTGAAAAACACTGGTGTAGATGACCGGGACCACAGTGCCATGCCACTGTCCTTTTGTAAGAGCAAGGAAATTGTAAGTGAACAATGAGCTTCTTCCATGTAGACTGTCTGCCTTCTCATTACCCCCGCCTTCAGGAAAGAAGCTGCAGCTGAGCCTGTTCATGTGGAAGAGGACTGATGCAATGCCCAAAGTGTTTCTCAATTGCTGGAAGTATCCTGCCCTCCCACCCCGGAGGGAGCCGAGGTGGCGCAGTGGTTAGAGTGCAGCACTGCAGGCTACTTCAGCTGACTGCAGTTCGGCTGTTCAAATCTCACCGGCTCAAGGTTGACTCAGCCTTCCATCCTTCCGAGGTGGGTAAAATGAGGACCCGGATTGTTGTTGGGGGCGATATGCTGACTCTGTAAACCGCTTAGAGAGGGCTGAAAGCCCTATGAAGCGGTATATAAGTCTAACTGCTATTGCTCTTGCTATTGCTATTTATCTCCAATTCTGACCATGCCCCTGACCTCAGCTTGCTCCTGAACACTCATCTCCCCTGGACTTTCTGACCATCTGACCTTGCTTTTGGTTTCTTTCTTGGCTCTTAGCAAACTCGGAAGGAAAGAAACTAAAGAAGGAAATCCACTTAAACAAAGAGGAAACCATTTGACAAAGAACACGTATATTTGTCCATAAGATAATTAACAGCCAGGCTGAATCTAACAGACCTCTGTTTCTCCAAGGGCCAAGGTGGCGCAGTGGTTAAATGCAGCACTGCAGGCTACTGCTAGATCAGCAGTTCAGCAGTTCAAATCTCACCAGCTCAGGGTTGACTCAGCCTTCCATCCTTCCGAGGTGGGTAAAATGAGGACCCAGATTGTTGGGGGCAATATGCTGACTCTCTGTAAACCGCTTAGAGAGGGCTGAAAGCCCTATGAAGCGGTATATAAGTCTACTGCTATTGCTATTGCTATTGCTATTTCTCTTAAAGAATAGTAAACCAAATCAAACAAATCCTTTAAGCTCTAAGAGCACAAAGAAAGGATGCCCCAAAATCCACACATACAATATGTGAAAGCTAACTTGAAAGATTTAGAAAAGATCATCTCCCAACCACCGAAGTTGTACACTTATGAAGAGATAACATTGACACATTCATACAAAGAATCATTTTTCCTAAAAATACCATATTTTTCGGAGTATAAGACATTCCGAAGTATAAAACGCACCTAGCTTTTGGGGAGGAAAACAAGGGGAAAATATCTGCCTCCCAGCATTTTGCCTCCTTGCAACAAACAGCAAACAATACAGACAATATACCCTGTGTCTAGTGTTACATTTCAGACTATACTTGTGCAGATGCTGTTAAAATTGATGTGCTTTCTGGAAGTATAGTTATTCTCTGCTATTCAAAAGAAGATACAATAGCACTGGGGCCTCTTCAGATCAAGCATTTATTTTAAAAAGCTTCTTCATTTTGTTAAGTTGTCTAGAACAATAATAAAGGAGTCTTTAAAAAGAAAGTCTAATAATTCGAACATTCTATAGGCATTTATAGTTATTGGCAAACTTTCTAGCAGCAAACAGCCTGATTAGCACAAGGAAAAAAAAACCTGACTCTGGCTCCCAGCAATTTGCCTCCTGGAGCAAACTGCAAGTTTCACTTTCAATTTATCCCGATCATCAGCTGTTTCAGGCTGCAGAGATTACTATAGTCTATTGCAGCCTCAGCAAGCCCCTGTTTGCTGCAAGGAGGGAAATTGCTGGGAGGCAGAGGCCAAAGTATTGGGGCCCGTAGGGCTACATTCAGTGTATAAGACACACCCAAATTTTCACCCTCTTTTAAGGAGGAATAGCAGTTAGACTTATATACCGCTTCATAGGGCTTTCAGCCCTCTCTAAGCGGTTTACAGAGTCAGCATATCGCCCCCAACAACAATCTGGGTCCTCATTTTACCCACCTCGGAAGGATGGAAGGTTGAGTCAATCTTGAGCCGGTGAGATTTGAACAGCCGAACTGCAGAACTGCAGTCAGCTGAAGTAGCCTGCAGTGCTACATTTAACCGCTGCGCCACCTCGGCTCTTAAGGTGCGTCTTATACTCCGAAAAATACAGTACCCCCTACCTCAGGTGTGTCAAATGCGCCACGTCACAGTGGTGTCACGTGACGTATCAGGACTCCCCCCCTTCACTAAACCAGGCAAGGGGTGGGGCCAGCACATGACACATCTGGCCTGTGGACCATGAATTTGATACACCTGTCCTATCTGGAAACCTCAAAGTAGTCTGCCTTTGAGCTCTGTATTTATGCTCTCAAATAAACATTCAACCTTTTCCAGCAGCAGCCTCAGTACTATTCTTGCATGATCCCCATTTGGAAAGTGGACCAGAGTTTATCCATCTTCAATCAATCAATAAATAAATGGTAAAAACACAGAACAGAATGATATTTGGGAAAATGAGGTTTTTCCCCCCGCAATTGAGTTATATCAAATTTGTCATAATTTTTCTATTATTCGTTCAGAAATTAGAGGCAGCACCAGGGTATTTTGAGTTAGACTTTTAGATTGTTCCTCCTTTCAAGATATAATCCAGTCTTTAATCATTTCCTTTGTGCATTTTCTGAAAACATTTAATCTTGCAGAGTCTGGAAAGAAATATTACACAAGTTTCTCCTTCTCTGAGTGCATAGTTTCTATCTGCTGACTTTACCAACTATACATGGCAGGAAGGCAAGCAATGAAATGGAATTCATAAAAGAAATCTAACTTTCTGGATATCCTTGGCTTTCAGAAAGCATGAGTGATACTTCTTGGAGTTTTTGATTCCCATCACCAAGCTGTGTTGCTTCTGCCTTAAGATTTTTTATCTGCAAATAACGCATTTTTGCTTTTGGGTCTCAGGGTGGGCCATAAGCTGCCATGATTTCCTCCAAATCCTCAAGAACATCATACCTCTACATTGGTCAGAGTGTAAGGGACACAGGTACTTTGAAAATTAGATGGATGGATGGATGGATGGATGGATGGATGGATGGATGGATGGATGGATGGATGGAGACATACATACGTATGCACGTACATACATACCTAGATGATATATCGTATTTTTCGGAGTATAAGATGTATCTTTTTCCTCAAAAAAGAGACTGAAAATCTGGGTGCATCTTATATACTGAATGCAGCATTTTTTGCCTCCTGAAACCCTGCCCCTTCACCAAAATGGCCATGCATAGCTTGTAGGAGGCTTTCAGAGAGCTCCTGAGGGCTGGGGAGGGCAGAAATGAGCAAAACCTGGGCTGCTTTTTGCTCAATTTCCCCCTCCCCCCCCCCGATCCCAGGAGCACTCTATAAGCTTCCTAGTGCCCTTTTTTTTTTTGACAAAAATGGACCCATTTTTGTGAAAAATATGCTGGTTTTTTACTCGTTTTTGTCCCCCCCCCCGGAACACTCTACAAGCCTCCTAAGCGCTATTCATGCTTTTCTTTTCTTTTTTTGGAAAAAAAAAACTGGCCCATTTTTGCAAAAAGTGGACCATTTGGGGGGGATTTGCAGAGTGCAATTTTTTTTTTAATTTGCTTCTTCAAAACTTTGGTGTGTCTTATACTCCGAAAAATACAGTGATAGATGATAAATAGATAGATAGATAGATAGATAGATAGATAGATAGATAGATAGATAGATAGGTAGGTAGGTAGGTAGGTAGGTAGGTAGGTAGGTAGGTAGGTAGGTAGGTAGGTAGGTAGGTAGGTAGATAGATAGATAGATAGATAGATAGATAGATAGATAGATAGATAGATAGATAGATAGATAGATAGATAGATAGATAGATAGATAGATAGATAGATGTAGATAGATAGATAGATAGATAGATAGATAGATAGATAGATAGATAGATAGATAGATAGATAGATGATAGATAGATAGATAGATAGATAGATAGATAGATAGATAGATAGATAGATAGATGTAGATAGATAGATAGATAGATAGATAGATAGATAGATAGATAGATAGATAGATAGATAGATAGATAGATAGATAGATAGATATAGAGGTAGGTAGGTAGGTAGGTAGGTAGGTAGGTAGGTAGGTAGGTAGGTAGGTAGGTAGGTAGATAGATAGATAGATAGATAGATAGATAGATAGATAGATAGATAGATAGATAGATAGATAGATAGATAGATAGATAGATAGATAGATGTAGATAGATAGATAGATAGATAGATAGATGTAGATAGATAGATAGATAGATAGATAGATAGATAGATAGATGATAGATAGATAGATAGATAGATAGATAGATAGATAGATAGATAGATAGATAGATAGATAGATAGATATAGAGGTAGGTAGGTAGGTAGGTAGGTAGGTAGGTAGGTAGGTAGGTAGGTAGGTAGGTAGGTAGGTAGATAGATAGATAGATGGATGGATGGATGATAGATGATTAGGTGGGTAAGTCAGTAGTTAGGCAGGTAGGCAGGTTAGATGGATAATACAAAGAATGAGAGAGCATGATGGATGATAGATGAAGGACAATAGGCAGATAGGTAGGTAGGCAGGCAAGCACACAGGCAGACAGACAGATAGATAACAGATGACAGATGATTTAGTAGGCAGGTAGGCAGGTGGGTAGGTCAACACGTCTGAAAACTGTTAAGGAGTATAAGAAACTCTTTTTTAGAAGATAGCTCATTGTGTATTATGTAGGAACAGCATTTGTATCCTTATGTGGGATATTCCATGGTTTGGTGAGTAGCTTTCGTTGGTTTTAGGCCCAGGAGGTTATTAATGTTTTTATTAGGATTTTCCTTATGTTTGAATGGTTTCTTTTTTTCCTTGTATCATTTAAAAAGAAGACAATGGGATTCTGTTTGCTGAAATATAGTTGAACTAGTTTTCATTAACTTCAACTATTCTGGGCCAGGTCTGGGGAAGAAATCATCTCAGTTTTCCTTCCAGATTGGAAGCAACAGGCCAGTACCATTCCAGTCCATCTCTGTCCAAAATATATGTACGAGGTTCCTCTCCATTGTCTCATATGTTAAGAACTTCAAGGAAATGAAGTAAGTGACACAAAAAATAACATCATCGCTATATTTCACTGTGAGAATCAAATTGGCAAAGCAGCTTTGAGATCACTTGAACCTTTGCTGAAGGACATATATGGAGATTCTCAATTTCGTTTCTCATCCAAGATGCTTCTTCGGTTCTGAAACAAAACAACCAGATAAACGTTTCCCCAGAACTGTCCTATTAGTCATCAGATTTCATGTCCCCTTCTTCCTCTTAGTGATGTCAAGCTAATCTTGCCTTCTGGCAACTGAACGAGTCCTTGTAATTTTCTTGGCAAGGGTTTCAGAAGTGGTTTGCACATCCTTTCTTAATGTGCCTGAGAGAGAGTGATGGACTCACAACTTCTGGAAGCAAGATGTTCCACTGATTAATTGTTCTAATTGTCAGAAAATGTCACCTTATATCTAGGTTCCATCCATGGTTTCTTGTTCTGCCTTGCTTCAGATGCTTTATAGAAGACAGTAGGTTTACCCCATATTCCAGTGTTTCTCAACCTTGGCAACTTGAAGATGTCCGGACTTCAACTCCCAGAATTCCCCAGCCAGCAAATGCTGGCTGGGGAATTCTGGGAGTTGAAGTCCGGACATCTTCAAGTTGCCAAGGTTGAGAAACACTGCCCTATTCTATCTTGCAGCCTTTAGATATTGGAACACTGCTATCATATGACTCCTCGTTCTTCTTTTCATTAGACTAGATATAACCAATTCCTGCAGCCCTTCTTCATCTGTTTTAGCCTCCAATCCCAGTATAGACTTTGGAAATAGTGCAGAAAAGAGCAACAAAGATGATTAGGGGGCTTGGGGTTATCATACGAAGAATAGTTGCATGTGTAGAATCTCAGGCTCGGCATCTTTGAATAGGTGTGATATCCCCAGGAAAGTCCAATCTTGCTGATTGTTGTTAGAGTTAGATCCTGAAAGGGCTCAAGGTTGACCATTCTTCTGAGGTTGAGATCAGTCAAATAACGATCCAGATTGTTGGGGTCAACACGCAGACCATATGCCCAGAGACTGCTGTAAAGCACTACGGAGCAGTATATAAGTCTAAGTGCTATTGCTATTGTTATTTATTTGTTAACAAGGACAGAGATGAAGTGATACTACACACAGAACAAAGTTCTTACTAAATTCCTGTTTTTTTTCTTGCTTCCACCTTATGCAAGTGGAAATCTTTGAAGGTGAGTAAAAGAGTGACAGGAGACTTTCAAAGAAAAAGCACAGTAATTCAGTGTGATGACGTGACACTTTTCCATTATAAATGTTGGAATTTTAAAGTTGGCCAATAATGTATAAAGTAACTTGTAACATATACGTTACCCTATTAGCCAACATTACAATATTATTAACTCCCACACCAATTAAAATGAACCATTACTTTTAAGAAATAAGCACAGCCTTAATGTTTAATTGTAAATTCAATTGTAAATTGAAATGTGTCCCAAAGGATTATCACACAAGCAGAAGAACATTATTCCTATGCAGAGTTAAAAGGAATAAAATAGAATAGAATAAAATAACAGAGTTGGAGGGGACTTTGCAGGTCATCCAATCCAACCCCCTTCTCAAGCAGGAGACCCTACACCAGATGGCAGTTCATTGTCTTCTTCAAAGCTTCCAGTGATGAAGCTCCCACAACTTCTGAAGGCAAACTGTTGATTGGTTAATTGTCCTCACTGTCAGATAATTTCTCTTTATTTCTAGGTTGAATCTCTCCTTGTTCAGTTTCCATCCATTATTCCCTGCCTGGTGCTTTGGAAAATAGCTTGACCCCCTCATCCCAGTGGTAGCCCCTCAAATATTGAACACTGCTATCTTGTCTCCCCTGGTTCTTCTTTTCACTGGCCTATCCATGTCTAGTTTCTGTAACCATTTTCCATAGGTTTTAGCCTCCAGTTCCTTAATTGCTCGTCTCGGTACTCTTTCTAGAGTTTCAACATCCTTTTTGTAGTGTGGTAATCAAAACTGGATGCAGTAATCTAGATGTGGTCTTATTAAAGCTTTATAAAGTAGTATTAGTACCTCCCTTGATCTTGATTGTTAATGCATGGCTGCGCATGGCTAGTCTAGTGAAGAGAAGGACCAGGGGGGACATGATAGCAGTCTTCCAATATTTGAGTGGCTGCCACAGAGAGGAAGGGATCAAGCTGTTTTCCAAAGCCCCCGAAGGCCAAAGAAGGAATAATGGATGAAAAAAAACAAATAAGGAGAAATTCCAGCTAGAAATAAGGAGAAATTTTCTGACAGTGAGAACAATCAACCCATGGAACAGAAGTTGCCTTCGGAAGTTGTGGGAGCTTCATCACTGGAGGCTTTCAAGAAGAGATTGGACTTCCATCTGTCAGAAATGGTGTAGGGGCTTCTACTTCATCAGGGGGTTGGACTAGATGACCTACAAGCTCCCTTACAACTCTGTTAATCTGTAATCCTCTGTATCTGCAATATGCAGCTCATCCCACACAAGGGATAGTAGGGATCCTCTTTAACCTCATATATTTGGATCACCCTTTCACTATTATTACTTTGCTGTTGATATGGTTTGTTCTAACTAATATTCTAACCAGCATTGAAAGTGTTGGCATTCTAGTAAAAAGAAACATATTTCTGGGCTTTGTAAACATCTTTTCCTGTATTAGCACATTCATCCTTATAATGATGCTTTCAGAGTTCTCTAGAAAGAAAACAGTTCCTCATTTTCTAGGAAATGTGATTTCAGAGTAAAAGATACACTTATGTCCTAATAGTTATGCTCCTATCCCTACCTGTATGTGCCCAAGCATATATAAAGCAATTCTGTAATATATTCTGCTGAGGGATGAGTGAGTGGTCCCAGCTCTTCCGAAGTCAGAATTGAGGTTAGGAAGAAAAACCTTGACATCTGGAAGAAGACCTAGCAGAGATCTAGAAGGAGACCTTCTTTTGGTGGTCTTCTTAAAAAAATAGGTAAGACATTCATCGATACCTTTTTTTTGGTTACTAATGTCTCCTCTTCTATCTATCATCCTTCATCATATACAGCCTTGTCTCCAAAGGAGTTGATGGGTAAAATTGATTCCTTGCTTCCTAATATGCAGATATTGTTATTATTTCATTGTGTGTGTGTGTGTGTGTGTGTGTGCGTGTGTGTGTGTCTGTGTCTGTGTCTGTGTATGTGTCTGTGTGTGTCTGTGTGTGTCTGTGTGTGTATGTGTGTGTATGTGTGTGTCTCTGTGTGTGTGGTAGCCAAATCTCGGCTCTTGCTTGGTATCAAAGCCAATAAGTCACCGGACACAAGGTGTGATACAGAATTATACTTTTATTTTGGTACCAAGATATAAGGACCCCGGTTGGAAAAACTAACCAAGGGCCAAGATTAGGATCTTATGGCAGTTTTTATAGTCAAGAGGTGGTTGCATTCAACGCTTTGCCCTTCCCCTAATAATGCATGCATAACAGATAATATTGACGGGCTATTTGGATTTCAGCCCTCCTAAACCTTTACGCTTATAATGTTAAATAGCTAAATGTCCCATCACCTGTTTGCCATCCCAAGTCACGGGTATCTCACAAATGTGCCGGCTATGTGGGTTTGGGGTTTTTTTTCCTTATAAGTGAGCTATTCTTGTTCCTAATATCCTGCCTAGTGGCTTTAAGGTGCTAACTTCTGTCTTGCTGTTAACGTGCAGTCCCCCACTTCCTATTGCAGAGCAGCATAAAAGAGCAAACATTTTTATCTGAGGCAGGTCCCCTGCGACCCCCCTCCTTTTGCATAGAAAAGTAAAAGCAGTTTGTCTGAGGCAGCAAACCCCCACCCCAGCCTACTCTGCCTCAGAAAGAAAGAAGCTCTCTTTAGTTGTGGATAGGCTGAAGGAAGGGTTGGGATGAGTCTGTAAGGTACCATGATTTCATCCAATAGGCTCATTTTAAGAAATCAGTAAGAAATCAATAGTTCAGATCTGACTGACAAAGTGGTTTTGATTCTGTGAACCTTCCAACCTTGATTCTGTGAACCTATTCCCTGGTTGTCAGAAGGTATGGCTACCTTTTCTAGTGCCCGTCATTGCCACTTGAAAGCAAAGCTGCATTGAAACCCACAGAGAGATGCTACATTTGTTGCTGTGTGTGTCGAATTGCGGCAACTTTTGGTAGAAAGCCAGGGCATCAATCAGAAGTGGGTTGCTCCTGGCATTACTGCCAGTTCAATGCGCTCAAAAATTTTGCATGCGTGCACGTCTGCACATTTGCACAAAAACAGGTCTGCGCATAAACAAAACATTAAAAAAGGGAAAAAAATACATTTGTGCAATTACAATTGTTCTGCGCATGCACAGAAGTGAAAATCAAGATGGTGGCCCCGTAGGAGAACCAGTTCAGGGGCGTGGCAGGCCTGGGTCACTGCCGATTCCAGCGACACAGGCCGCCAAAACACTACCAGTTCGGCCAAACCACTCTGAACTGGTAAGAACCCACCTCTGGACCTGATGTTGCCCAAATTTGAGGATTCCAAAGTTTGGCATCAGCCAGAATGGGAAATAATAAGAACTGTTGGGAATTATGATGAAAAACATCTGGAGGATTTACGGATAAAAACCTTGGTTTTATGATCACTACAGCAATTCTCCAGCTACACAAGGAGAGAGAAATTAGATTGCTGAAATTATCTTTTAATTGTCAAAAAAATTGTTAAAGAAAGCATAATACAATACAATACAATAGCAGATCTGTTTTTGACAAACTCATGTTGGCTTTTGGCTATTACTTTGTTTACATCTAGGTGATTGCTAATTCGTTACCACCCTCCAGACCTTCCGCACAGCCCTTAAAACCTGGCTGTCCCGTCAGGCCTGGGGTTAAAGACCGTAACCCACCCGAATTGTATGAATGTTGTGCTTTTAACAATGTATTGTCTTATGTGTTTAACTTGGTTTGTCCTCCCTTCCTTCCGAATTGTAAGCTGCCCTGAGTCCCCCCAGGGAAAAGGGCGGCATATAAATAAACTACAAAAGAAAAAAAAACATCTGGCCTGTGGACCATGAGTTTGATACACCTGCCCTACCTGGAAACCTCAAAGTAGTCTGCCTTTGAGCTCTGTATTTATGCTCTCAAATAAACATTCAACCTTTTCCAGCAGCAGCCTCAGTACTATTCTTGCATGATCCCCATTTGGAAAGTGGACCAGAGTTTATCCATCTTCAATCAATCAATAAATAAATGGTAAAAACACAGAACAGAATGATATTTGGGAAAATGAGGTTTTTCCCCCCACAATTGAGTTATATCAAATTTGTCATAATTTTTCTATTATTCGTTCAGAAATTAGAGGCGGCACCAGGGTATTTTGAGTTAGACTTTTAGATTGTTCCTCCTTTCAAGATATAATCCAGTCTTTAATCATTTCCTTTGTGCATTTTCTGAAAACATTTAATCTTGCAGAGTCTGGAAAGAAATATTACACAAATTTCTCCTTCTGTGAGTGCATAGTTTCTATCTGCTGACTTTACCAACTATACATGGCAGGAAGACAAACAATGAAACGGAATTCATAAAAGAAATCTAACTTTCTGGATATCCTTGGCTTTCAGAAAGCATGAGTGATACTTCTTGGAGTTTTTGATTCCCATCACCAAGCTGTGTTGCTTCTGCCTTAAGATTTTTTATCTGCAAATAACGCATTTTTGCTTTTGGGTCTCAGGGTGGGCCATAAGCTTCCATGATTTCCTCCAAATCCTCAAGAACATCATACCTCTACATTGGTCAGAGTGTAAGGGACACAGGTACTTTGAAAATTAGATGGATGGATGGATGGAGACATACATACGTATGCACGTACATACATACCTAGATGATATATCGTATTTTTCGGAGTATAAGATGTATCTTTTTCCTCAAAAAAGAGACTGAAAATCTGGGTGCATCTTATATACTGAATGCAGCATTTTTTGCCTCCTGAAACCCTGCCCCTTCACCAAAATGGCCATGCATAGCTTGTAGGAGGCTTTCAGGGAGCTCCTGAGGGGTGGGGAGGGCAGAAATGAGCAAAACCTGGGCTGTTTTTTGCTCAATTTCCCCCTCCCCCCCCTCCCGATCCCAGGAGCACTCTATAAGCTTCCCAATGCCCTTTTTTTTGACAAAAATGCACCCATTTTTGTGAAAAATATGCTGTTTTTTTACTCGTTTTTGCCCCCCCCCCCCCCCCCGGAACACTCTACAAGCCTCCTAAGCGCTATTCATGCTTTTCTTTTCTTTTTTTGGGGAAAAAAAACCTGGCCCATTTTTGCAAAAAGTGGACCATTTTGGGGGGATTTGCAGAGTGCAATTTTTTTTTTAATTTGCCTCTTCAAAACTTTGGTGTGTCTTATACTCCGAAAAATACAATGATAGATGATAGATGATAGATAGATAGATAGATAGATAGATAGATAGATAGATAGATAGATAGATAGATAGATAGATAGATAGATAGATAGATAGATAGATAGATAGATAGATGAGGTAGGTAGGTAGGTAGGTAGGTAGGTAGGTAGGAAGGTAGGAAGGTATGTAGGTAGGTAGGTAGGTAGGTAGGTAGGTAGGTAGGTAGATAGATAGATAGATAGATAGATAGATAGATAGATAGATAGATAGATAGATAGATAGATAGATAGATAGATAGATAGATAGATAGATAGATAGATGAGGTAGGTAGGTAGGTAGGTAGGTAGGTAGGTAGGTAGGTAGGTAGGTAGGTAGGTAGATAGATAGATAGATAGATAGATAGATAGATAGATAGATAGATAGATAGATAGATAGATAGATAGATAGATAGATAGATAGATAGATAGATGAGGTAGGTAGGTAGGTAGGTAGGTAGGTAGGTAGGTAGGTAGGTAGGTAGGTAGGTAGGTAGATAGATAGATAGATAGATAGATAGATAGATAGATAGATAGATAGATAGATAGATAGATAGATAGATAGATAGATAGATAGATAGATAGATAGATAGATAGATGAGGTAGGTAGGTAGGTAGGTAGGTAGGTAGGTAGGTAGGTAGGTAGGTAGGTAGGTAGGTAGGTAGATAGATAGATAGATAGATAGATAGATAGATAGATAGATAGATAGATAGATAGATAGATCGATCGATCGATCGATCGATCGATCGATCGATAGATAGATAGATAGATAGATAGATAGATAGATGAGGGAGGGAGGTAGGTAGGTAGGTAGGTAGGTAGGTAGGTAGGTAGGTAGATAGATAGATAGATAGATAGATAGATAGATAGATAGATAGATAGATAGATAGATAGATAGATAGATAGATAGATAGATAGATCGATCGATCGATCGATCGATAGATAGATAGATAGATGAGGTAGGTAGGTAGGTAGGTAGGTAGGTAGGTAGGTAGGTAGGTAGGTAGGTAGATAGATAGATAGATAGATAGATAGATAGATAGATAGATAGATAGATAGATAGATAGATAGATAGATAGATAGATAGATAGATAGATGAGGTAGGTAGGTAGGTAGGTAGGTAGGTAGGTAGGTAGGTAGGTAGGTAGGTAGATAGATAGATAGATAGATAGATAGATAGATAGATAGATAGATAGATAGATAGATAGATAGATGATAGATAGATAGATAGATCGATCGATCGATAGATAGATAGATAGATAGATGAGGTAGGTAGGTAGGTAGGTAGGTAGGTAGGTAGGTAGGTAGGTAGGTAGGTAGGTAGGTAGGTAGGTAGATAGATAGATAGATAGATAGATAGATAGATAGATAGATAGATAGATAGATAGATAGATAGATAGATAGATAGATAGATAGATAGATAGATAGATAGATAGATAGATGAGGTAGGTAGGTAGGTAGGTAGGTAGGTAGGTAGGTAGGTAGGTAGGTAGGTAGGTAGGTAGGTAGGTAGGTAGATAGATAGATAGATAGATAGATAGACAGACAGACAGACAGACAGACAGACAGACAGACAGACAGACAGACAGACAGACAGACAGACAGACAGTTAGTTCACTCAAACATGAGATCACAGCACTAAGCAAGGAGGAGAAGGAGAGGCCATAACTAGAGTAACCCCATGTCCTTAATTACAAAATAAAGTTCTTTTTTTCCCAGACAGCTGCCTTTTATCAGAATATGTGTTCTAGTGAATATTGTCCAGGTTGTCCTCTTGAATTTCCTTTTGTAAAGCAAAATTATCAACAATTAAAATGTGTTGTCCTTACGAACTGCTTTCAGAGTTATCCTTTTTTCAGGTTTGTCCTTTTTACCAAGAAAATTACTGTAGTAATAAGGGACGGAGCCTTCAGGATTCAACTGGCCCTTCTTATGAGGTCCTTCAGTTCTGAGGTAACTTCATTCTCTCTCAGCCCAGCAGAATAACAGAGTAATAGAGTTGGAAGGGGCCTTGGAGGTCTTCTAGTCCTACCCCTGCTAAAGCAGGAGACCCTATACCATTCCATAGAAGTGACTGTCCAGTCTCTTCTTAAAAACCTCCAATGATGGAGTACCCACAATTTCCAAAGGCAACCTTTGCTGAAGCAAAATAGCCAGATAATGATTTCCACAGAATTGTCCTATTAGTCATCAGATTCTTCTTCATCTTGGTGACTTAAAATCAATCTTGGTTCCTAGAAATAGCCTAGACAAGTCTATGTAATTTTCTTGGAAAGGTTTTTGGAAATCGTTTGCCCATATTTTTTTCATGGGGTTGAGAAGAAGTTGCTGGCCAAGATCATCCAAGTAGATTCAAGACAAAGGCAGGGCTAGAACTCATAGTCTCCAGCCCAGTGCCTTCAACTACTACATCAAACAGGCTATTTCACACATTCAGTTCTAGGTTTTTTAAGGGGAATTTTGAATGAATGTGGTGTGATACAGCTCAAGAATGTCCTATCTTGCTGATAGTTGTTTATTATTTGATAAAGAGCACAGAGATAAAGTATTACCACATCTGGGGAAAAATATGCCTTCCTGTTTTTGAGGTTGAGTAAAAAAGTGATAGAAGAATTTCAAAGAAAAAGCAACACAATTCAAAGTGTAAAGTGTAATAAACTATACTGTGCTATGCTGTGCTACGCTACACTACATTACACTACAGATAGATGGGTGGATTAATGGATGGATGGATGGATGGATGGATAGATAGATAGATAGATAGATAGATAGATAGATAGATAGATAGATAGATAGATACAAACAATTGTTACAAAAAGAAAAAAACTGTTTGGGAAGTCTTTGAAAAAATGCTTCTTAACTTGCAAGATCTATCTGAAAAGTTTAATGAAAGATTTGGCGGTTCAGGACAGTTTGGAATCAATCCAGAGATACTACCTTCACTTGGATGGACTGGGATTTTGTCCATTGCTGCCAGATTTGAAAAAAAGAGCCAGGTCTGAGAATTATGAGCTTGATGGAGAAGGCTAAAAGGGGAACAAATGCAAGAAACTTAAAGATAATGCAATTGATGAGTGATGGACTGAATTTTCTTGAAGTTGGATGGACTTTGAAGAATGAACTTATTATATCTAACCAGAAAAAATTAACAAGAGATGCTGTGTTTTTCTTATGGGGAAACTTTCAAAACAATGGGTGCTGCAGAGATTTACAGAGGAGAATGATTCTAGAGAATGATCAATTGTTGGAAAAGATCCCAATTAAAACATCAATATTCATTTTTAAGAATCAAATGAGAATATTTAATCCTGGACAGACCCTCTCTGTACAGACCAGAGAGAATGATTGTGGTTATTTGTGCTAACTGTTTTAGGTAGCTCTTATAGACTTTTTACAAGTTAAATACACTAATAGATCATTAACAGAGGTTAATGAAGTTTAATTCTGCTGTTGGTTCACCTGTTAACTACCCTTTTTTATAAACAGTAGATTAATGAGGTCAAATGGGTTCAAATAGACACGTAGAATTTTATAAATTGTGGTCCTGCTACATGATGGAGCAACTATTATTCTTGCAACACATTTAACAGGATTCAGCTAGGGGGACGATATATCATCCTCATAACCATCTTATCAGAGTTTGCTATCAGAAGTTCCTCATTTCCTGGCAAGGATGATTTTGAAAAAAGATATTTTATTTCCTAACCAGCTGTGGGTGTGTCACTTTTGCACCACTCTCCTGAACATATATAAAGCAATTCTGTAGAATTTTCTACTGAGTGGACCCAGCTCCTCTGAAACCAGAACTGAGATTAGGAAGAAAAACCTTACCACTTAGAATAAGACTTGCATTGATCTAGAAAGAGATTTTCTAGTAGTCTTCTACAAAGAGAAGGTAAGACATTCATAGAAAAAAGTCTTGTTATTAAATTCTCTTTTATCTATGATCCTTCATCATATACAGCTTTGTTTCTGAAAAAATTGAATACCTTCTGATTAAAACGTATCAAAATAACTAATTGTTTTTTTTTTTGTATTGCATCTTCCCTTTGTATTAGCTCTTTAGAGATGCTGGTTATTGAACTCTGAATATTACCTGTTGAGCCTGGTAATATTTCCATGCTTCCACTGAATATAGGTGCTTTATGGAATAATTAGCCTGATGAGGTATCTCTCTACACAATTGCTGCCTTGTTTCCTAATATGTAGAGAGAGAATTATTTTTCTTTATTGTTTCTTGCCATTTCTTCTTTTTCCCACCTCAGATTCTATCAACCCCATTTCATATTCAGATTGAGATTGTTATTTAACCCATGCAATCCATGATGCAATAATTTTACATGCTTTGAGTGAGCTTCTGCTAATGTACACATTCTGTATAGGATCCATTTTTATTAGTAAAATACAATAAGCTCTTTTTTTTGCTCCTGTCCCATACATCAACTCCAGAAGATTAGAGCAGGGCTCTCCAACCCTGAAAACTTTAAGACTTGTGGACTTCAACTCCCAGAAGACTTCAACTCCCAGAAGACTTCAACTCCCAGAAGACTTCAACTCCCAGAAGACTTCAACGCCCATCTTCGCTGGCTGAGGAAGTCTGGGAGTTGAAGTCCACAAGTCTTCAAGTTGCCAAGGTTGGAGACCCCCAGATTGGAGCATCTTCATTTTTATTTTGTACATTCTTTCCCTTCCTTTTAGTTTAACAAAATCAAATTCCCTCCCTTCCCATTAATTAATCCATATTGCTTACCATTTGAAGTCACAATCTGCCTTATTCCATGAGTGCATCAGATAGGACCAGAGATGATCCATAGATAGAAGGTGACCTCCACTACCAATCATTGCCATGATGAATCCTAAGATGTTCATATAACACTTTTTAATCATATAAGCAAATCCAGATCATCACCCTTATTTCAACCATACAAAGAGCATCCTTGCATGCATAATTATGAGGACAGGACTGCTAATCTAGAGATTACCTTGTAATATGCGGTTTTAAGACTAAGACTGAGTCTAAGATTAAGACTAATGCAAAATTGTTTCTCTTTTGTTCCAAAATGAGTATCTGCAGCTATAGAAGGAAGAGAAAAGACTGAATCATAATGGATATGGCATCCCCTTCTCCTTTCACTGTCTTATCACAAATCAATGCAACATTCACTGGCAAAAAAAGAACCTGTAATGATTCTGGCAAAGAAGAAGAAGTGCTTATTTTTGCAATCTTCACTATACTTTTCTGTGTGTTGGGAATGTTGGCCAATGGCCTCGTGATCTGGTTGCTGGGCTCCTCCATTAAGAGGAACACTTTTGCCATTTATATTATCAACCTTTCTGTTGCAGACTTTGGTTTTCTCACCTTTGAGCTGATTATCAAAATCCACTGGCTTTTTACACGTCTGTATTGTAACTTTCCCTACGAACTCTTCCAAATGATCCTGCGGTTAATGTACAGTGCGGGACAATTTCTCCTGACAGTCATCAGCATCGACAGGTGTCTTTCGGTCCTCTTCCCAATTTGGTATCGATGCCACCGGCCGGTGCACATGTTTACGACCGTGTGTGCTGTCATCTGGGCCGTTTCCTTCATCTTCTGTTCAATTCACTTCACAATTATAACAGTTCTTGGATTTGGAAAGAGTTGGGTGATATATCAGTTCATCGTTAACATTGTGCTTTGTCTCCCACTGATGACCATCTCCAGTGTCACCTTATTTATCAAAATCTGCTTCGTATCTAAAAGCCAAAGGCGGAGGAAGCTTTTGACAGCTATTTTGCTCACGCTTTTCTTCTTTTTAGTCTTGGCTTTTCCACTAAATGCCTTTTATTTTATCCAGTATGCTTTCGGAAACATTCATCCCCATCTTATGCATTATGGCCACTTATGTGCCTGCATCAATAGCAGCATTAACCCCATGATCTATTACCTAGTGGGGAGACAGAAGGATAAAACTCAGAGAAGCATGAAAGAAGTGCTTCAGAGAGTTTTCAAGGAGGAAGAAAATTGTACTGATCAAATGTAAACTGAAGAAAGTTCCAAGATCTCAACTCTTTAAATATCACCATTGTCATTCCTAAGATACAATCATTTCTTTCCAAGCAAGCCCATAATTTCCTTTTTTATTTAATGGGAACTGATCTCTATACTGATTAATTTGTGCCTGAATCCACCCTTTGTGCAGACAATTTAGAAGGAGAGAAGAAAGGAGGAAAGGAAGGAGGGAAGAAAGGAGAGTAGGAGAGAAGAAAGGAGGGAAGGAAGGAGGGAATGTAGGAGAGAAGAAAGGGGGAAAGGAAGGAGAGAAGGAGAGAAGAAAGGAGGGAAGGAAGGAAGGAAGGAAGGAAGCAGAGAAGGAGAGAAGAAAGGAGGGAGGGAAGGGGGAAGGAGGGAGGGAAGGAAGGAGGGAAGGAAGGAGAATAGGAAAGAAGAAACGAGGGAAGGAAAGAGGGAGGGAGGGAAGAAGAAGTAGGACCGTTGTAAGATAAGATGGATCTATGGGATGGTAAGAAAGCAATTTTCAAGTATATTGTCAACTGTAGGAAAAAAATTGTTATAAATACATATTATTAATAACAGTGATGAGATCATATAATTGTGAATGTATATATGAAATTGATAAAATAAAAAAAATTAATAAAAAAATTATCTTTGTGCAATATCAAAACATTTTTCAAATAACCTATTTACCTAGCATGCCCAACCTGATGATTAATTAGCTTGCTTTAGTTCTGCCTTCCTCTACTTGAATGGCCTACAATTCTATTTTTGAACTTCGATGTCAAGTCAGTAGGACCATTGTTGAGAATTTTCAAAGTGGGCATTCACACCTTTCAAGGCATTCATCATAGAAAGGCCAAGCCAAGGATGGACACATGTAGCTTTCAAAACGTCCTAGATTATATCAGGCATATGACCAAAGGTGAAGGATAATGGAATTCTAGCTCAACAATATCTGGAGAATCCTATATCCGCAACTCCACCAAACAAGGATTCATCAAATCAACTGTATCAAAAAGAAGACAACTGATATAACAAGACCTTATGAAATCACATTTAAATGAAAAAAGGTGAATGATTCCAGCAGAAAAGAATCAGACTGAAGACATTTAAAGTGGTAATATTTATGAACTGGCTTCTCTTCCTACATACATACAGATTGTGTATCTATTGTATTAGAGCAATTACGTCTAAATCATTTCTTATAGCTTTATTGCCTGTAATTAAGTAGAATTTCATATTACTGAGGACAGACACAGAAGCAACTGAAACTAAAACAATGTTATATAATTTTTATGGAAGGGAAAAAAAAACCATTATTTATTCAATGTATTTTCCCTAAAGAGCTAATGACAAATCAGGGAGGAACTCTGAACCTTTTTGGCTTCCTGTCAGCTTCTGCGTTGCTATCGCTTCAGCTGCCATGAAACGAGGAGGGAGGGCATGGTATTTGGGAGGGGTTACTCATTGTGCTGGAGGAATGTTCTGGAGTTCACCGACTGATCGGACTACGCATGCGTGGATGTTTCCCGCCTGGACTAACGGCACTGACATTCCATCTTCGTGATGCCTTTTGAAGTTATCTCACACCTGACACTTGGAAGACTTATGATTGGACTG